>NC_091583.1:10104058-10161558 GCF_042767895.1 Penaeus vannamei | reverse complement strand
GGTCTGGGGAAAAGAAAAAAGTAAAAGCAAGATTGTGACTAAGTGGAAATGGGAAAAAAGGGAAAAAATCAAAAGAAGGAAAAGAAGAAATGAAAAAGGTCTTACACCCCAGCGCATATCCACTATTTTTTTCTCCTCCTTTCACCATTCCTTCTCCTCCTCCTCCTCCTCCTTTTCTTCCCCTTCCTCTGCCTCCTCCTAATCTGCCCCCTCCCCTCTCTTCCCCCTACCCCCCCCCACCTCTCTCCCCCCTCGTTTGTGTACGTGTCACAGGTCATCCACGTAAGCCATAGGTTTTCTCTGCCATTCCCAGGGGTTGAGAGGCGGGCGGAGGCTTCTGTAGTACGTTTTCCCTTCGGCTGCGTCCGTATGCTCGGTTTCTTTGATCGCTTGGCCGTCGACTTTGTGTGAAGACTTTGAGGCCTTGTAGTGTGGGAAGTGGTTATTATACTCGTGTCACCTATAAGTATATCTATGGCGTTATCGATGCATTTGTAATCACGTGTCATTCAAAAAGTTTATTTTATGTTCGTTGTCCACCATATATATTCATTTTTTAAGGCAATACACGAATTATAGTTTTTTCTGACTATATTTTTTATTCATTCTTTATCACTATTACTTTTTACAGAGTTTTAGTTGGTTTTATTTATTTGTTTATGCTCAAGTTCCTATGAGTGATTTAGTATATATTATGATAAAGTAGTACATAAAAAACATATATCCTCTTCTTATCCTCTCCTTTTTACTCTTCCTGCTCCCCTCTCCCCCCTTGATCTCCTCCTGCCCCTCTTCCTTTTCCTTCTTCACCCTTCCTCCCTTTCCTCCTCCTCTTCCTCCTTCTCCTCCTATCCACTTTACTCCTCCTGCTCAGCTTGCTCTTCTCCTCCCCTTCCTCCTTTTTCTCCTCCGCCATTCCTCCCTCTCCCCCTCCCCCTCCTCCACCTCTTCCTCCCTCTCCTCCCCCCCTCCCCCTTACTCTCCTCCCTCTCCTCCACTTCTTCCTCCCTCTCCCCCTCCACCCTTCCTCCCCTTCCTCCTCTCCCCCTCCACCCTTCCTCCCCTTCCCCCTCTCCACCCTTCCTCCTCCCCCTCCTCTCCACCTCTTCTTCCCTCCCCCTCCTCCACCCTTCCCTCCCCTTCCTCCTCTCCACCCTTCCCTCCCCCTCCTCCACCCTTCCTCCCCCTCCTCCTCCTCCTCCTCCGCGAGTCCTTGGCCTGGATCCCGCCGCCCACCCCAGCCCCTCCTCCTCCGCCCGCCCGCCCGCGCCGAGACGAACCACGAAGGGCTGCCGTTTTGTGGCGTAATTGGCGGATTACGAGGGCGGCAGAAGACCCATTGGCCGGGGCATTGTGGAGGAGGAGGGGGGGGGAAGGGGGAGGGTGGATGGTGGAGGAGGGGGGAAGGGGTGGAAGGGGGGACAGGGGGGAAGGGGGGGTTAGGGGAAGAGGGGGAAGGGGAGGAGGTGGGAGGGTGGAGGGGGAGGAGGTGGGAGGGTGGAGGAGGAAAGGGAGGGAGGGGAAGGGGAGGAGATGGGAGGGGGGAAGAGGGAGGGAGACGGAGGAGGAAGAAAGGAGGAAGGAGGAGGGGGTAAAGGGGGAGGAGGAAGAGAGGGAGCAGGAGGAGGGAAAGGAGTAGGAGAAAAGGGAGTTGAAGGAGGAGGAGGAGGAAGAGGAAGATTGAATGGAGAAGGAGGAAGAGGAGGATTGAATGGAGAAGGAGGAGGAGGAAATGAAGGAGCAGGAGGAAGAGGAGGGGGGACGAGCTGGAGGAGGAGCAGCAGCCAGAGGGGCAGGAAGACGGGGTGAGGAGAAGAAGGAAGAGAAAGAGAAAAAAAGAAAAAGAAGGAGGTGGAGGAGAAGGAAGAAGAATAAAAGAAAGAAGGTGAGGAGGACGACGACGACGAGTGGGACAAAGATTAAAATGATTATTATAAGCAGGAGGAAGAGAAAAAGGAGGAGAAGATGAAAGAAAAGTACAGCAGCATGGGAGAAAAGAAGATTAGAAGAAAAGAAGAGGAGGAAGAGGAAAAAGCAAAGAAAGGACAGGAAGAGAAGAAAGAGATTTGAAAATATGGAGGAAGAGGAAGACAAACAGGAGTGAATGGGGGAAGTGAGAAGGAAGAGAGGCAAAAGGAAAGGAAGGAAGGAAGGGAGATGATATCTACGAGAGAATAGGGAGAGGAGAAAGAGGAAGAAGGGGAGATATAGAAAACGATATGATAGAGAAGAAGGTACGAAGTTGAATAGGAAAAGACGTAAAGCAGAGTGAAAGAGGAGGAGAAGGAAAATGTTAAGAGACGAAAAGGAATAAATAAGTAAAAAAAGGGAAGGGAACTAATGAGAAAAGAAGGAAATAGAGCAAAAGGAGAACAAAAGAAAAGAAAATAAGGAGAAATCGATAATGAATGGGAAGAAGAGAAATAAAAAAGAGAAGAAGGGGAAGATGATAAAAAACCTCTGCATTACCGAATAAAATTTATAGAAAGATAGAAAAAGTAACAAAAGTTGGTGATGAATGCATGAAACCACCAACTGCAAACAAGAACAACAATAATTAAACCCAAGCCATTACAAAGAATCCAAATAATTAAACACTAGATGTAATAAAAAAAAAAAAAAAAAAAAAAAAAAAAAAAAAAAAAAAAAAAAAACACCATATAAAATTATCTTCCGTGACTGATACACGCAACCTGTACGGCCGACTTATTAGCGAATCCAGACCCAATAAATTTTCGTTAAACGGACATGCACATAAACCGAAATGAATGCATATCTATCAATCTAGACATGCATATCTACCGGATAGATAGGTAGATTAATATCTATCAGATAGAGAAACAGATATGCATTTAATTCCGTGTATATACATGTCCGTTTTAACAAAGTGGTCGATAAATAAGGTATGACCCACTTTTAACGCACAATAAACGGAACATGAAAAGGAGAGAGATAATCCTCCTAATCCTAATCTTCTGATAGATAAACGCCTAATCGCCAGATACACACGGAAGGGAGAGGAAGAAAGAAAGAAAGAAAAGGAGGAAACAAAGAAAGATGAAAGAAATAAAAGGAAGTAAGAAAAATAGAAGAAAAGAGAGAAATGCGAAAGAAAGAAAGATGAAAAAATGAAAGGAAAAAAAGTAAGAACAATAAAAATAAAAAGAGAAATGAGAAAGAAAGAAAGAAAGATGAAAAAATGAAAAGAGACATGAGGAAAGAAAGAAAAGAAAGAAAAGAAACAACCAAACCAGAAAAAAAGAAAAAAAAAAAGAGAGAGAGAAACCGAAGAGAAAGGAATACAAAAAAAAGGAAAAAAAAAACGAAAAAATGAAAGAAAGAAATAAAATTAAGGAAAGAAAGAGAGCGAAGAGGCCATTTCCTCAACAGATCGACAGCCCCGGTCGTGAAAGCAACAGGTCTTAGGATTACGACTCGACGGCAAAGGGAAAGGGACTTCGAACTTCCTGTTGGGGGAGGGGGGGAGGGGAGGAAGAAAAGAAGGGGAAGGAGAAATTAAGAAGAGGGAGGAGGAGGGAAAAGATGATGATGAGGAGGAGGAGGAGGAGGATGGTGATAGTGATGATAGTGATGATGGCGACGATGATGAAGATAATGATGATAATGAGGAGGGGGAGGAGGAGGAAGAGGAAGAGTAGGAAGAGAAGGAGGAGGAGGAGGAGTATGATGTTGATGATAATGATGATGATCATGAGGAGGAGGAAAAGGAGAAGGAAGTAGATGATGATGATGATAATGATGATGATAACGATAATGATGATGGTGATGATGATGAGGACTAGGAGGAGGAAAATAAAGGAGGACTAGGAGGAGCAGGAGGAGGAAAGGGGGGATAGGGGGAAGAAGATAATAATAATAAGAAGAAGAAGAAAGAAGTATAAGAAGAAGGAAGAGGAGGATAAAGAGGAAGGAGGGAAGGTGTAGGAAGAGGAAGAGAAGGAGAGCAAGGATCAGAAAGGGAAGGTGGAGGAGGAGGAGGAGAAGGAGGGAAAAAACGATAAGCTAGCAGGCCTGGCGAGGGGGAGGAAGGCCAGAAGCAGCCAAGGAGCAAGACGGAATAGACGAGGGAGCAGAGAAGAAGGGGGAGTAAACAGAGGAGGAAGGAGGAACGAGAAGAACAAGAAAGAACAGGAAAAACAAGAAGAAGAACAAGAAGCAAAACCCACGACACCCGCGCAAAGAGCACGAGAAGACGGAAGACGAAGGAGAAAATAGAAGAAATTAAAGACAGAAAGAGGAGTTGGAGGAAGAGGAGAAAACAGAAGAAAGAATAGAAAGAAAGAAGAAGAGGAGGAAGAGGAAAAAATAGAAGAAAGAAGAGAAGGAGGCAGAGGAGAAAACAGAAGAAAGAATAGAAAGAAAGAAGAGGAGGAAGAGGAGAAAATAGAAGAAAGAAGGGAAGGAGGAAGAGGAGAAAAATAGAAGAAAGAATAGAAAGAAAGAAGAGGAGGAGGGAGAGGAGGAAGAGGAGAAAAATAGAAGAAAGAAGAGAAAGAAGAAGAGGAGAAAGTAGAAGAAAGAATAAAAAGAAAGAGGAGAAGGAGTAAGAAGAGGAGGAAGAGGAGAAAAATAGAAGAAAGAAGAGAAAGAAGAAGAGGAGAAAATAGAAGAAAGAATAAAAAGAAAGAGGAGGAGGAAGAGGAGGAAGAGGAGGAAGAGGAAAAGAATAGAAAAAAGAATAGAAAGAAAGAGGAGAAGGAGGAGGAAGAAGAGAGTAGGATTCCTCCCAAAGGCAAGGAAAATGGGCCGCGATTGTTCAACGTATTGGTTACATTGTCCCAGCCTGTTCCTCTCCGGGCGGCGAAGGGGCGGCCGGGAAATGGGTCCCGGGGTCGCGTCTTCCGTTGAAACTCGAGAGGCGGAGAGCGAGTCGAGTCAGAGGGAGGGAGGGAAGGGAGGAAGGGAAGGGAAGGGAAGGGAGGGAAGGAGGGAGAAGGGATAGGGAGGGGTTGGGATGGGAGGGAGGGAGGAGAGGAGGAAAGGAGGGGGGGAAGGAAGGAGGGAAGGAGGGGAGGAGGGAGATGGGATAGGGAGGGGTTGGGATGGGAGGGAGGGAAGGAGGGAGATGGGATAGGGAGGGGTTGGGATGGGAGGGAGGGAAGGAGGGAGATGGGATAGGGAGGGGTTGGGATGGGAGGGAGGGAAGGAGGGAGATGGGATAGGGAGGGGTTGGGATGGGAGGGAGGGAAGGGAAGGGAAGGGAGGGAAGGAGGGAGATGGGATAGGGAGGGGTTGGGATGGGAGGGAGGGAAGGAGGGAGATGGGATAGGGAGGGGTTGGGATGGGAGGGAGGGAAGGAGAGAGATGGGATAGGGAGGGGTTGGGATGGGAGGGAGGGAAGGGAAGGGAAGGGAGGGAAGGAGGGAGATGGGATAGGGAGGGGTTGGGATGGGAGGGAGGGAAGGAGGGAGATGGGATAGGGAGGGGTTGGGATAGGGAGGGAGATGGGATAGGGAGGGGTTGGGATGGGAGGGAGGGAAGGAGGGAGCTGGGATAGGGAGGGGTTGGGATAGGGAGGGAGGGAAGGGAAGGGAAGGGAGGGAAGGAGGGAGAAGGGATAGGGAGGGGTTGGGATGGGAAGGAAGGAGAGGGGAAGGGTGAGAGGGAGGGAAGAAGGGAGGGAAGGAGATGGGGAGGAGAGGGGGGAAGGAGGGAGATGGGATAGGAAGGAGTTGGGGTGGGAGGGAGGGAAAGAGGGAGCGGAAGAGAGGGAGGGAAGGAGGAGAGGAAGGAGGGGGAAGGGAGGGAGGAAGGAGAGGGGGAAGGGAGGTAGGAAGGGAAGGATGGAGGGAGGGAAGGAGGGAGAGAGGGAGGAAGGGAGGTGTGATAGGAAGGAATTGGGGAAGGAGAGACGGAGGAAGGGAGGGAGCGGAGGAGAGGGGGGAAGGGAAGGAGGGAGGATTGGAGAAGAGGGGGGAAGGGGGGGACGGAGGAAGGAGAGGGAGAGAGCGCAGAAGGGTGGGAGGGAGAGAGGGAGCTGAGAAGAGGATAGGAAGGAGGGAGGAGCGAAGGGAGATGAGATAGGAAGGAGTTGGGGTGGGTGGGAGGGAGGGAGCGGAGGACAGGGAGGGGGGAGGGAGGGAGTGGATTAGAGGGAGGGGAGGGGAGCGGTATCTGTGTATGTATCGTGTCCGTTCGTGCGTAGGTCTGTGTGTCCGTGTGTGTTCACGTATACATGCAGGACGTACATAGAAGTAGGCCTGCGTACGTGTGTGTGTGTGGATACATACGGCTGTGCATCTGTGTGTGTTTCGTGATGGTAATAACTATAGCATAAATAATAATAATGATAACAACAATAATATTGATGATAATAATGATAATTGTAATGGGGATAATAATGGTAATGATAATAATAATAATATAATGATACTACTGATGATGATAATAATTATGATAATAATAACAATAAGAATGATAATAATGATAAGAACGACAACAATAATAATAATGATAACAATATTGATAATAATAACAATAATAATAATGTTAATTCTAACAACAACAATAAAACCACTAATGACGATGATAATGCTGATAACAATAATAACGACAACAATAACAATAATGATAGTAATGATAATAGTAATGATACTTATAATAATAATGATAATAATAATAATAAAAATAATGATAATAATAACAATGAATACGATGATAACAATAATACAAATAACAAAGATAATGATAATGATGATAATAACAATGATGATTGTTATTGTTACTACCACGCACACACACATACATAAATATACATGTACATATATATACATATATACATACATACATACATACATACATATATATATATATATATATATATATATATATATATATATATGTGTGTGTGTGTGTGTGTGTGTGTGTGTGTGTGTGTGTGTGTGTGTGTGTGTGTGTGTGTGTGTGTGTGTGTGTGTGTGTGTGTGTGTGTGTTTGTGTGTTGTGTATACATATATATATATATATATATATATATATATATATATATATATATATATATATATATATATATGTGTGTGTGTGTGTGTGTGTGTGTGTGAGTGTATGTGTGTGTGTGTGTGTGTGTGTGTGTGTGTGTGTGTGTGTGTAGGTGTGTGAGTGTGTGTGTGTGTGTGTGTGTGTATGTTTATATACATATACATATTTATTTATCTATTTGGTTGTTATTATGATTATCATCATTATCGCTATTATTCTTAAAGTCATTATCATCATTATTATCGATTTTATCATTATCATTATTTTTGTCATTATCATCATTATTGTCATTATCATTGCTATTATTATCACTATTATCATTATCAACAACATCAACACCAATAATAATAATAATGACAATAATAATAACAACAATAATAACAATAACAATCATGATAATAGTGATAATAACGATTTTGGTACTAATATTGCCAATAAGAACTGACGCAGGAAACAGTACAACTAAAATTTTGTTTATACTTGAGAAAAGCTTTGAGGAACACTTACAGGATTTGTATGAGGCTGAAGAAGAAAGAGAAGAACTAGAAAAAGAAATAAATAGATTAAAAAGAAGAAGGAATGGGGGAAGAAAGAAAGAAGCATGAAGAAAGAGGAG
The DNA here is from genome assembly GCF_042767895.1 of Penaeus vannamei. NCBI lineage: Eukaryota > Metazoa > Arthropoda > Malacostraca > Decapoda > Penaeidae > Penaeus > Penaeus vannamei. The sequence goes on along the minus strand of NC_091583.1, from coordinate 10,153,943 downwards.
GAGGAGGAGGAGGAGGAGGAGGAGGAGGAGGAGGAGGAGGAGGAGGAGGAGGAGGAGGAGAAGAAGAAGAAGAAGAAGAAGAAGAAGAAGAAGAAGAAGAAGAAGAAGAGGAAGAAGGAGGAGGAAAAGACGAAGACGGAGAAGAAGAAATAAATAGATGAATAAAGAAGAAGAAGGAATGAAGAAAGGAGCAAGAAGAAGAAAGCAGAGGAAAAGACGAAGACGGAGAAGAAGTAGAAGAAATAAAAGACGAAGGAGAAAAAGATGAAGAGAGAAGGAAATAAGAAGGAAGAAGAAAATAAGAAGAGGAAAGAATAAGAATAAGAAAAAATCAACATAAAAAAGTGAAACCTTTGTACAGACTAGGGGGGCAGGGAGGGATGGAGGGAGGGGAGGTGAGGGGGGGAACGGTAGATGTGTATGTACGTGTTTGTTCATGTAAAGTCTGTGTGTGTACGTACGTATGTGTATGTGCATTTATGTGTATGTTGGCTATTTATTATCAAAAATTGGTCTTATGCACTAAAAATGAATATAGATGTATATGCTTTTCTATAAGGGCTTATATAAAAATTTGAACGTAAAAGCATACACATTTGTATGTATAGTTGCCACTGTTCACCATGTATTTGAAATCTATGATATATATCGTTACGTCTACTTATAGTCGTATCGGAGAATCTATATTAATGTATAGGTAGTACGTATCTGTATGCTGAATATATAGATGAATCATATGTTTAAACCTCAAGTCTGTTATTTTTTATAGAAAAATAAAGAAAAAAAATGAACTGAAATTCAAATGGCAACACTCTAAGCATTTTCGTTAATCAAAGTAAAGTGAAACATTTTTTTTTTCATTATCTAAACAATCTTCAAAATTGCCTAGATTAAAAGGATGATAAAGATGATGAAACATATTCTTCCTTTCTTCCACAATCAACAGGTTCGGACATGCTGGCGCCGCGAGATCGGAAGGGCGGACCCCGTAGAGTTGTGCGCGGGGGGGGGGGGAGGTAAGGCTGGGCGCTCTCTACAGTTCATGTATATTGGGTGTTTGCCTGTGTGTGTGTTTATATCTATCAGTCTATACACACACACACACACACACACACACATATATATATATATGTATACATATATATATACATATATATGTATATATATATATATATATATATATATATATATATATATATATATATATATATATATATATGCATATACGTGTGTGTGCGTATACATATGTATCTCTCTATATATACATATGTGTGTGTATGCGTGTGTGTGTATGTATACGTATACATACACACATATACATACATATATATATATATACACGCACATATATACATATATATATATATGTATATATATATATCTATTTATTTATACATACATATGTGTGTGTGTGTATACAGATATACATATACATATGCACACACACACACACAAACAATATATATATAGATAGATATATTTTTGTATATATATATATATATATATATATATATATATATATATATATGCATATATATGCATATATATATTCATACATAAATTCACATATATGTATGTATATATGTATATAAATTCATATATATATATATATATATAAATACATGCATACACATGTATATATATACATATATACATATACATACATACATACATATATACATATATATATATACATACACATACACACACACACACACACACACACACACACACACACACACACACACACACACACATATATATATATATATATATATATATATATATATATATATATATATATATATGTATGTATATATATATTCGTGTATGCGTGTATGTGTGTAGTATATATATATATATATATATATATATATATATATATATATATATATATGTATATAAGTATATATGTATATATGTATATATATATACATATATATATATATATATATATATATATATATATATATATATATATATGTATATATGTATATATGTATATATATATATGTGTGCGTGTATGTGCGTGTGTCCACGTGTATGGGTATGTGCAGAAATACCAAAAGTAACCTGACCCAATGTATAATATTGCCAAAATGTTTGTATAATAAACATGGCCGTAGCGGAGATAGGTTGGGGGAGGGGAGGGGAAAGGAGGGCGGGGGGGGGGGGTGAACGAAACTAATTCCTTGTCCACCAGTCTGGTTGTTAAGGAAATTTTGACCTTAGTAACATCCGGTGGTCCTTCCAGACTCGGGGCACAATAGTTACATCGAACTTTTAGTCTTATGGTATCAGTAGGTAAGGGTCATATTCGCCAGTTCTCTCCCTGGCCATGTGCTTCCTCGGATCATCTGCAACCGACGGCATTCGATTCTCGCCCCTATCTACCCCGCGTCGAAGGGCGAGTTTCTGAGACCCGACACGAATTTTTCCTCCTTGGTACAAAACGTGGAACTGCATCGCCGAATCTATATTCACAAATCATCGGCAGCGCTAATAACGCCGTCACGTACAAAAGAAGGCAATTGCAAGGCTGTAAACGAACGTTGCTCACCGGGAAAAGGAATGAGAAACGTTTAGAAAAAGCAAGTGTGTGTTAACCCTTGGCAGGTAGGCGGGTGCATTACAGTCATAAATCCACACTTGGTACCCTCCAAGACACATACCCAACCTCGAGACTGCCCAAGAGAAAGCATTTTGGTACCTACCGAGATACGAATGTACACGTTAGGTTATATATATTTTCAGTTAGACTCGGTTCGCTTGTGTTGTGGAGTGTTCTCGCTTTCCTGTTGCTTGAGGGATAATTATTAGCATCTGTCCGCGGCGAAGTCGAAGTCATCCCTCGGGTATTTCCTACGAGTTACTGAAAAAACTGATATTTAAATGCTTACAATCAAAGGCCTTATCAGCCCCAACTACCACAGTTCAAATGAATCACATTCTCCCATAAACGTACCCGAATTGTTGAAACAAAAGAATAACTCTTTAATATCAATAACAACACGCAATCTCAAATTCCCTGTAAATAAAGAAAAAATAAAATCCTCACACTTCCCCACAGCAATAATAAATTTCGGCAAATAGGATACAGAATAAAGGAAGGAAAAAATCCGCAGCATTGGCAACCGGAGCGTGTCTCTCTCTCCCCTGGCGAGAAACAGCTGCTGCGGGACCAGACCTTCGCCCTCCGAGTCCCCAGCGAGGTCAGTGTGTGTGTGGGAGCTGAGGAGAGTGGATGTACAGCCCTCGCTCTCTGCGCATCGTGACTTGACTCCAAAATCTTGAGCCGCTGACTTCTGAGGATTATTACGTGAGACTTATATGAAAGTGCTGCAAGTCGGAAAGGGATTAGTGAATGGTGACTTTTGTTGATCGAGAAGAGAGTGGAGTGTTCTTTGGTTGAGGATTTTGTTACGATTGGAATATTTTGTCGCTGAGAGAGCAAATAACATGTTGTGAAGTTGGACATTGACACCGGCTCCACGACCAAGCCTTTCGCTCTCCCAAGTCTTGGTTTAAGTGACACTCGCAACACAAGGAGGAAAATGGAGGAGTTGTACTGTGCTGAAGTGCCTGCATGCTCAGAGGGGCCGATTGCGCTGCAGGACCCCGTGTTACTGCACGACAGTCGCGTGTTGACCAACCTGTTGCAGCTGCAGCCCTTCACCATGCCGGCACAGAACTACTTCAAACACATCCAGAGTGACATCCAGCCGTACATGCGAAAGGTCGTCACCAGATGGATGTTGGATGTAAGTATGAGTGAACTTATAGCACGATTTGAATTTGAAACGGTTAAGGAAATTTCGGAGTTGCCTCTTGGTATCGAACGCGCTTTCCCTCGCGTCCAAACCACGTGTTGCTCCTGTTGCTGTGATGTTTACGCGAATAAAACTTTTAATATGATTGTCTCGGTGTAATCGTTAGGGCCATTACCTATTGCTATTTTTGTGTGTGCTTTGATAACCGACTTTAACGACGTCCTTGTTGCCACCTCTCTTTGTTAATAAATAGTTGTGTTTTGATTACACAGAGATTATCACTAACAGCGATTTACGATTAACTGACAGAAGGCATAACCAAGTTCAAGTACGTGTGGGCGGGTAGGCCTAAGGACTCAAGAATATCAGAAGGTGCCGAGATGACCTCAAGGATTTTCTCAGCTGATATGAGCAAAAATGTGGAGTCTCGGCGCCAGCCAGCTGTCTGTACATGGCTGCAAAGTTAAGATAAGATTTCATGACTTAGATAATGGGTGATATTAAAGGCAGCTTTGTGAATCAACTTAATAATGAGATAGCCGGCATGATTGATTAATCGACTTTCCGTGTTTACAGTCACTGGGGGATGGGAGTTTGGGTTAACTTTTTAGAAAAACTAACGATGAAACTCCTTCAAGGTTGAGGAAATGCCTGTAACTTGACACGTGACACTTCATCCCTCACGCGGCCACTAGACGGGCCTCACACTGTGTCCCTCTGCCGTGTCCCCTCGGCGTGTCCGCAGGTCCTTTGACCGTGTCCGTGTGTTCCCTCCCCTTGCTCAGATGGCCCTAACTAAATCCACATGTTCAAAAAAATTCTTAACGCTTTTCTCGACCACATACGCGTTCGTCCTGGCTAGACAACAGGACATTCATCCCAGCCATGTTGCTCATCAACAGTTACCACGTCTTCGAGCCATCAACATGTTCCTTAACCTGCGGGGAGCCTCATAATGTAGGAGGGAGGGGTTAGGCTCGCCAGCACATTCTCCGCCGACTCTTGTAGGTAACAAACGGTCTCCCAGCAGCCGACCTCGCCTAAGTGTATATTCAGGACTTCCCAGATGGCCTTTGGGACCTTGTAGCAATTATCGACGAGGAGACTAGCCTGTCCTCGTATCTTAGCGAGGCAGGCGGGCACAGCGGGTCGTCCAACCTACATTAATTGTCCACCCACTGTCCTGACCACATCCTGCAGCTCTTGCTCGTTGGGCCTGCTAAAGAGATTTTGAAAGGAATAAAGGATTTCTGGCGTTAATGACAGGATGGAAATCGGCAGGGGCTTTGTGTCGGTTTGTTTACGGGTCAGGGTGCTGGTAATAAAGCCGAGGACTTGTTTGATTTAGGCTGCGTGTCTCGGGGAGGGCATGGCGGAGGGGTGGAGGGGTACTTCGGCTATTTCGAGAATGCAGCGGTGGTCGGTTGCTTATCATGTTAATGCGTCGGAGGATCTGAGATTCTTGAGGTCGGACTCCAGCAGGAAATCAGAAGCTCGTCGTCGGCAGTCCGGACTTCTATTCCTCCCTACCCCCTCCCCACCTCTCCCTCCCAACATGGTCCTCCTTGTTCCTCAATACACGTGACAACCGATATTTGTCAAAGTCGCGGCCATCGCATAGGCCTAGCATTACTTCAGGCCTACACACAATGCGGGGCTTCCTTCTCTTTCTGCGGCCACAACACGCTGTAGCTAAAAGAAACGGAACTGTTCGAATTTTATGGATTCATTTTGACCAGTCCAGTGAAAGGATCGTGTTTCCGCCAGCTAGCCGTTGGAGGGCAGAGATTGTTGCTGGGATAAAGGCGAGGCAGGACTTTATTTCGTGGGCGGAACTAATTATAAAATCTACAAATCTGCGAACGAGACGACACTCAAGGAAGGACCGGTTGATGCCTTACGTTATATCGTCTGTGTATTTCATCATTCGGAAGAAAACGTGTTCTTTTGCAAAGTCAAACATAGCAACCGAAATGATATTGGTAAACTTTTTGGAATATTTATTCAGTTTGCGTCTTCCAGGTCCTCCATTCTACCCATATGTCAGAGGGGCGAATCTATCTCTTCCGCCTCACTTAGAAAAATGCAGGTGGACGCCCTCATCTGTTTGGTCCGTGGGCGTCTAGAGCCCCTGTTTTACTCTTCAAGATCGTCTTCTTGACATACAGGCGCATTCCAATCCACTAGAATGCTCGGGAACTAGAAAATACCTCCTTAAACTTCCACTTTTTAAATGTCTCGAGAGATTTAGGTCAGCCGCGTCTTATAGGCTGCGGCCACTGCTTGAGGGTCGAGGGTCGTATCCCCACGGCGCAAGCACTCTGCGGTTTTGACACTTACCATCCGCGTACCGAAGGGCGAGAGAGCGTGGCGAGATGCATGTGTGACCGCTGTCCCAGGCCTATGGCAGGGACGCCCAGGCAGGGAGGGTTTCACGTGGGTTGGGCCTCGATACAGCGAACTTTTCTTTGTAGAGGGGCTAATGAGATCAATTATTTAGTATTAATTCGTTTTTTATAAGAGGGAGGATGGGGTTGAAGTGGCGGCGCTGACTTACTGAAGGAGGTTTTACTGATGGGTTCGCCATGAAGGTCCTATAGGAGCGAGAGGATTTCGTGTGGCTCACTAACTATGGGAATCCTTGAGCCCGAGATGGTGCCAAATGCCTTTTGGGATATTTCTTTGCATAATTTTAGGAGAAAGTCGAGCCCGGGCCGCGCATATTGAATAAATGCATCTTCTCATTCCGATGGTAGCAAGCTCGAAAAAAAACAACCAAACACATCAGGCTCCCCCTCCCTCCCCCCACCTAGATGAGAGAATAATCACTTTATGACCCCCCCACATCTAGTCCTCACGGGGACGCTGCTACAGTTACAGGACTCCTAAATTGCGGCTGTAACGCTTCCCTGTAGCCCGGTCCCTGTATACCGACCGTTTACTTGTACCCAAAGATTACTTACAGACTTCCGAATGCATTTTTGAGCCCCCCCCCCCATCCCCTCCCCGCGTCCGCCATCTTGGGTCGGGCGTAGAAAGTGGGAACAATGGTTTCGCTTCGTCGTCCTTAATAGATTTATTCGTTATATATCTTGTGTTGGGTTGTGTTTGATATCATGGGATTAAGATAGTAGATTTAACGTTGTTTAAAATTGGATCTTAAAAAAGTGTATTAGAACAGTTTCCAAAAATTTGGTATCTCCTGTTGCTTCCCTTCTCCGTTTTCAACTGTTCTTCCTCCTCCTCCAGGTGTGCGAGGAGCAGGCATGCGAGGACCAGGTCTTTGCTGTCGCGATCAACTTCCTCGACCGGTTCCTGTGTGCCTGCGTGGTACAGAGGACGCAACTCCAACTCCTGGGCGCCGTGTGCCTCCTGCTGGCGTCCAAACTCCGTCAGTGTCGCCCTCTGTCCATCGAGCTCCTCGCCTACTACACTGACTACTCCGTCGGCGTTCAGGAGATCAAGGTACGTCGGGATTTTTCTTATTGTAGCTCTCTCTCTTCTTTTTTATCGTTCTTCTTTTCATTTTCCTTTTCCCTTTTGTACATAGATTATCGTGCGTTTTCGCGTCCTACTTCCATCCTCCATCACCGCAGGCTAGACGTCGGTTGGACTGCACGCAACGATCCATCAAAATTTCGGCGCGCGGGTGACGAACGCTTAAACGCTGCCTTCGTCCTCTTCCTGTTCCGCCCTCCTCGCTTCGTAACTAAGCCAAGGCGCTCGAATTCGACCCGGTTTGTCTCAGGGGCCTGGCTGACGACCTGCAGAAGGAGGAGGAAGAGGAGGAGGAAGAGGGGAAGGGAGGGAGGTTCAGCAGAGGGGCCGGGGGGAGGGGAGGGAGTTGGGGGAGATAGGCCTATGCGAAGATCCTGCCCTGGGAACTTCTAGCGAGATTTTGGGAAAGGAGCTTAACCATAGAACATTTTTTTTCTACTCCTCTTACTCTCTTTTTTTTATCTTGTCTCTCCACTCATTCTTGACTTTTACTCTTTCGGTTTGTTATTCTAAAGTCTGAGTGTCATTTTTTGTGTCTCTTCCTTCTCTCTCTCTCTTTCTCCTTGAAAAAAGAGAGAAAAAAAGAAGATCGGGTCGATAAATGACTCGGAATCTCTTTTCACATTTCCCTTTCATCGTGTTCATCTGTCTCTCTCTTTTCTGTTTGTTATTTTACGTCAGAAATCCTTAGGAAATCCTCTTCACTTCACTTAACATCCGCTCTCTCTCTCTCTCTCTCTCTCTCTCTCTCTCTCTCTCTCTCTTTCTCTCTCTCTCTCTCTCTCTTTCTCTCTCTCTCTCGCTCTGTCTCTCTCTCGCTCTCTCTCTCTTTCTCTTTCTCTCTCTTTCTCTCTCTTTCTCTCTCTTTCTCTCTCTTTCTCTCTCTCTCTCTCTCTCTCTCTCTCTCTCTCTCTCTCTCTCTCTCTCTCTCTCTCTCTCTCTCTCTCTCTCTCTCTCTCTCTCTTTCTCTTTCTCTTTCTCTCGTGTGTGTGTGTCTTCTCAGGGATTGTGTTAGTAACATGAAGCGATGACGACGTGACACATGTCATTTGGAAGCAAGATGAGGTGGCGGGGCGAGAGGAAGGAGGTGGAGAGAGCTGTCAATCAAAAGCAACGTGTCATGTTCCCGGGCGCTGAATGTTCTCGAACCTGCTTTATCCCGGCGAACCTCATGGGAACATCTTTGGGGGATCGAAGCGGAGGTTCTCAAAAAAGGAAAAAAGAAATCCCATCTCGTTGTATATCTCTATGTATAAAAAAATCTCACGATATCCATTGAACGAAAGCAAAAGGGAATTTTTATTTTCCCTTTTTCTTTTCAACGTTTTTTTATTTCTTTTTTTTTTTTGTTTTACTTTCGATTATAAATTCCTAGGTCTACTTTGCGGCTGGAAAGTGGTTTTGCGAGGCCGCGCTGTACGGTTTGCTTTGACCTGTGAGTGTAAACCGCCCGTGACCAGAGGGAGGGGCGGCCGGGGTGGAAGGGGTTGGGGCAGTGACCCCTGCGTGGAAGGGGGGACGTAAATATAGCAAGTGATGAACAAGGGGGAGCGGCGAGGGTGTCATATGGCACCCGACACCCTCATCAAGGGGGTTCCTCACTTAATGATACGTTATCGGCCTTACGTGTTACTTAGAAACGAGAGCGTTTGTGTTTCGTTTTCTTTTCTCTCTTCTCTTCTCTTCTCTTCTCTTCTCTTCTCTTCTCTTCTCTTCTCTTCTCTTCTCTTCTCTTCTCTTCTCTTCTCTTCTCTTCTCTTCTCTTCTCTTCTCTTCTCTTCTCTTCTCTTCTCTTCACACACACACACACACACACACACACACACACACACACACACACACACACACACACACACACACACACACACACACACACACACACACACACACACACACACACCCCGGGGAGTTCCTTGACCCAGAACCAATCGGCGATGGCGGTTCTTAGCAACATTTGAATTAAGATCCTTCTTCGTAGGCCATAAAGACAGAAAATAAAAAAAAGACTTTCCTAGCCCACCAGTGTGACAATAATAAAAAAGCAGCTAGGCCTACCGCTGCCATTTTTTGCGCGGCCGGCACTTTCATGGAGGCCTAAGAGAGGGGCAAAACAGTATTATCGGGCAGTAAAATCGGTTACTTTATGGCAGTTTAAGCGTTACCTTTTCGGGGGAGGGAGAGCGAGCAACAAGAAAGAGAATGGAGAAAGAGGAAGGAAAGGGTTTTGGGATGTCACGTTGCTCTTGAGTCTCGCTGTTTTATACTCGGATGATTTAGTTTTTGTAGTGTGTTTGTTTGTTTGTGTACTGTTATTTGAGGTTTGGTGACGGAGCAGAAGCTTGCGGTGGCTGGCTGGTGTCCGCCGAGGGGCAATTAAGATGGATCAATTAGCATCTGCTTTTGACAATTACCGCGATCGAGGGCCGAGTGGCGTGACCGCAGGCCTAATTTTGACGCGACTCCGCCAACGGATGTGAGGGATTTGTGACCTCAGGGGCCTGCTGTTTTCACTCTCCCGGCGCGCCGTGGCTCCTCGCGGCTCGCAGGGAGGGAGCCACCAGCCCGGAGGGAGGAGGGAGGCTGCCTGCACCTTCAGGAGGCGGCGCGTTGGTCCTCTCCCGGCGCAGCGATGGAGGCATGCGGTCGGCGCGAGCACGTGCATCGGACCGCAGAAGTCAGCGATCTGTTGCTGAGGCACGTGCGCGGCGCCTAATTGCCGGGCTTATTGTCCGCCGCCGCCGCCATTGTTCGGCCCGGCGGCGGATTGGCATGTTTGCTAAATATGGCGAAGTTTCTCCCTTCCTGCAATTTCCATCCGTTGGAGGTTCCAAGTCCGTGAATGTCAAAACAAGTTAGTAGTTTGTTCTAATTTGGTAATTACAACGGGTGGGCCAGGCGGCCCCTGTGTCATCGATCGGGAGGGTGTATAACAATGCCAGTTGTTGCGCGCGCGCGCCCGCGAAATAACTCTGCATCGGGCGGCGGGATTGATTAATGATAAGCCGATCTGGCGGGGCCGGCACGCTCCCCACCTGGCCCAGGGGTCATTATGCTCAAAGATTCCCCTTTATTACTTTATTCGTTTACACCTCGGTAAGCCTCCGATCATTAACGATGTCATTTACCTAAAGCGAGCCACTGCTGTTCGAGAGGCCGGTGTTCGGGTCGGCTCACGTCGCGCGCGCGAAGGACAGCTTTTTCGAATTTTGAACGAACAGAAAGTCCCGAGAGTCCGTTACGTCGCCATCGTGTCTCCCTCTCCAGAAGACCCGATTCTCACAAGACATTTTTCCATCCACTTGTTTCCCCGCGCCCCCCCCCCCCCCCTGTGAAGCCAGGAAATACTCGCGGCTCGTATGACGCGCTAAGCATCGTTACCAACTTACCAGCTTTTAAACAGAGGGATCGGATTCCGCATGCTTCTCGCCGGCGGTAGCGTAACGAAGGGCACCTCGTCTGTCATGGAAGAAATAAGACATGCCACGCACCCCCCCCCCATTCCTTCCTCCCCCTCCCCCTCCCCCCTGTGCCTCGACGCGTTCCCAGGCGAGTCGGCCGATGGATACTCGAGCCGAGGGCGTCGGGGAATCCCCTTGCTCCGGCGGTGTGCCACGCGGGAGGAAAGGCTTTTGGAGGACGGGCATGGACGGCCCGCGAATCACGTGACCTCTTCGCGGCACGGAGACCGAAGGGAAGCGAGACAAGACCCGGAAACGCGAGGGCGTAAAATCTTGAAAACATGTGCCACGGAGGAGGAGGAGGATGCCCCTAGACTGGCACCGGGCGAGAGAATGCCTTAACTGCCAGCCGTAACTGACACTAGTGATTTCCGGCGCCCACACAACACCCCTGCCCCCCCTCCCCCGGCCGAGCCCCTAACCTCCCTACGCCCACAAGTGTCGGCCGCGCCTATAACTTTCCGCGGACGTCGCCTCACGCACGCCCTCGGGAGACCTCTGCTGGGGCCGGCGACGAGAGATTTACACAGGCCAGCCGCTACTCCTCGAGGCTGTCTGCTGCCTTCCTCTCGCTCGATCTGTTTTCTGTTGTTTTTATTCGTTTGCTTTTGTTTTTCTTTTTCTTCTCATAACTGGTATACTAAATTCATGTTCAGTGTCCTTTGATTCCTTTTTTTTTCTTTTTATTCGGGTTAGTTTTCTTCCTTTTTTTATTTCCTTCTGTTGCATCTATTCTATTTCCTTTTCCCCTTTTTTCTTACTCGTTCCTCTCTCCCCCTCTTTCTCCTCCTCCACCTCCTCTCTCCTCTTCCTCCTTCCTCCACCTCCACCTCCTCCCTCCCACCTCTACCTCCTTCACCTCCTCCCTCCTCCTCCTCGTCCCTCCGTACTTTCACGTACACGGCCACCCCATCCTCCGAGGAACGTGTTTCCCACAAAAGGCATCCGTGAGAAAGCCCTTAAGACGCCGCCGAGGACACAGTACCCAGATAAAGCCCCGAAGCCCCACGAGAGAGTATGCCCATGCCCAATACCCAAGCTATGTTCACGCCTGCCCACACACGGCTTATGCCCACCAACCCACCCACGTCGGAGCATGGTGTGGCGGGAGGGGGAGAGAGAGAGAAAATGTGTCGTTTGCGTATAAGGAGATGGAGGAATTCGAATAATGGACGAAGGGAGTTAAAATGATGATGCGTGAAAATATAGATATTTTTTGTCTCGTTCTTTTTTAAATTTCTTGGATTTTTCCTTCCCTCTCTCTTATTGAGAATAAATTGGACCTTCCTTTTCTTTTTACTTTCCACTCGTTGATCACGTGACCGAATTGAAAGGGGGGAAGAGGGGGGAGGTGGGGGGTCGCCTTCGTCGTTGCCGTGGCGATTGCGTCATCGTGTCACCTGAGGGAACGCCACATGACCGGAAGTTGCTCATTTATTGGCTCTCGGGTCGTTTAATGATCGCTAATTGGCTCTTCTCCGAGGTCTTTGGCGACGGTGGCGATTCGGATTAAAGAAAAGGAGGAGGGGGAATCGAGAAGGAAGGGGAGAAAGGAAGGAAAAGAGAGGGAAATAGAGAAAGAGAGGTGAAGGAGGATAAGGGAAGAGAGAATAAGGATAAAAGGGAGGAGAGAAGAACAGAGAAAATTAAAGAAATTAAAGAATAATAAAAAAGAAAAGAAAAGAAAAAGACACAAGGAAAGTAGGAAAAAGAAGTAAAAAAAAAACTAATCATATAGAAAAAGAGACTTGAGAAAAATGTAGATAAAAGGGAAATAAAAAAAAAGAAAAGAAGAGAAAAAGGGGAAAAATAAAGAGGAGGGACATCCATCACGCTAATGTCAGGGAGAGTTCATTCCTTCAGGAGTGTCTGAGGCCGCTATAATAGACAGGAATGTGGGAAACGTGTGAGTTGACAAGGGGGGGGGGGGGTAGCGTTGTCTCTCCCTCCCTCCTTCGCTCCTTCTCTCTCGCTCTCTCGCTCTCTCTCTCTCTCTCTCTCTCTCTCTCTCTCTCTCTCTCTCTCTCTCTCTCTCTCTCTCGCTCTTTTCTTTCTCTCTCTCTCTCTCTCGCTCTTTTCTTTTTCTCTTTCTCTTTCTCTTTCTCTCTCTCTCTTTCTCTCTCTCTCTCTCTCTCTCTCTCTCTTTCTCTCTCTCTCTCTCTCTCTCTCTCTCTCTCTCTCTCTCTCTCTCTCTCTCTCTCTCCCTCTCTCTCTCTCTCTCTCTCTCTCTCTCTCTCTCTCTCTCTCTTTCTCTCTCTCTTTCTCTCTTTCTCTGTCTCCCTCTCACCCTCTCACCCTCTCACCCTCTCACCCTCTCTCCCTCTCTCCCTCTCCTTACCTCCTTCCTTCCTTCCTTCCCTCCCCTCCCTCCCCTCCCTCCTCTCTCTATTGCTTCTTCCCTCCCACTCTGCTACCCCTCCATACCGAATAGATGGGTGGAAGGGAGGAATGGAGGAAGGGTGGAAAAGTGAATGGGTGGAAGGGAGGAATGGAGGAAGGGTGGAAGAGTGAATGGGTGGAAGGTAGGGAGGAAAGAGAAAAGGCGTAATTAGGAAAGGGAGGATGGTTCTTTTGTTTTTATTTCTTTGATTGTTGATTGGGGGAGGGGGTAATTAAGATCATAATTAGATTTGATTTCTCTCTTGTCTCTCCACTCCTCTTATTCTTCTTCGTTTCATCCTTTCTTTGTTATCCATACCGTTTGCTGCGGGATGATCTGTTTTGTTCTCGTGTTCTCTCACGTCTGCTATTTATCTGTCTGCTCCCCACCCCCTTCCCCCGCCTTAACTTCTGCTCCTCCTCCTATTCTTCTCTCTTATCTCTTTCTTCTCACCTCTCGTCTCTTCTCTTTTCTCTAGCCTTTTTTTCCCTTCTCATTCTAACCTCCCCTTCCTACCCTTCACCTTACCCTTCCCTCCTGTCTTCTCCCCTCCCCCTCCTCTTCCTCCCCTCCCCCCTCCTGGACCCGTATCAGTCACACCCCTCATTACCCACCATAAGGGGTGGGGAGGGAAGAGGGTGAGGGGGGAGGGGGGAGATAAGCATGTGTCACCAAATCACTGTAACGCAACCCGTCTGTTCCCTCAACTACCTGACCCTGAAATAGATCGATCTTGACCGGGAATGTACACAAGGCGACACTCATATGTTTGGAGAGTCTCGAGTGGGGGGGGGGAGGGGAAGGTGTTGTGAGGGGTAGGGGAGGCGAGGGGAAGGTGGAGTGAGGGGAGGCGCCTGTCATGTTTACCTTAGACCACGTGGCAAGAGTTCATAGTGAGAAATTAAATTTTTGAAAAGTAGGTACCGTTTTTGTTATTATGTTATTTATGGCAAAAGGTTGAATATTCAGAAATAGATGTGTAATCCTTAATCATTATATTTTTATGGCCAGACGATGATGACATTGCAAATACATGACGGGTAAACATGACTAATAGATTTTTTCCTTCCTTTTTTCACTCTGCAATTGCTGATGTGTGTTGCTCTATTGCACATGCAGTATGAGTCATTTTGGGCCAAACTGGTTTAGCTGGAGTTTTCACGCAGATCGCAATTAATGGCGCCAAAACTCTGCAGATGATTTCAGACACAAGCCGCTAATGGCAGACGTACACATTAGTCTTTTAATAGATATATATATTTAAATAAGTTATTTAAAAGAAGTGGAATTAATGATGTGAGTTTGTAAGATTAAAAGCCCCATTTTGTTGTATTAAAATTTCCCTTCCTCAATTTGGCCAAATCCTCGTTTAACTTTACGACGAACTTTCAATGGAATAATGGGCTTGCACACCCTCATGCCCCCTCCCTCCCCCCTCCTCCGAGTGGCACTATAAGGGACACAATAAAATGGACACCACGGGGCCCGATACCCACAGTGCCTCGCCCCCGGCCCCCGTGCCCCCGCCCCCGGCCCCCGTGCCCCCGCCCCCCTGCCCTATTTAGCCCGAGAGTCGGATTGCGTGGGAAGGGCAGCCGAGCGTCAAATGAGGCGATAGGACCCTAGCTACTCTGTTCCCAGGCTGTCTGCTGGCCTGTCTGACTCACCGGGCTGTCGGCGAGGGGGCTGTCGGCGAGGTAGTCCCGGAGGAAGGGACTCGCCGCGGGGAGACTGGTGCGGACTCTCCCTATCTCGCGAGTTCGTTTTTCTCGGTTTGAAAGCGGTGTTCGGGTAATGAGAGGATCGGGTGGTCTTTATTTTATTTATTGGCGCATTTATCTCCTCATTAAAGGAATGGTCATCGGTTGCGAAATGCCACCCCGGGCTCGCCTGCCCAGGGAGTGGCATTCAATGAACCCTTTAGTCGCTCTCCGTAACTACTCAGGCCCTTTGTTGTCCGTCATCTCGACCTCCCAGTGCATCCTTTGAGTAATGTTTACCATCACGGAGCCTCCCGCCGCGACCCAATCACGCGCAGACGGCTGCCTCCGCACTTCAAAGACGGCCGCCATCTTGCCCAAACAATGGAGCATCGCCTTGGGTGCCGCGTCGTCCGGATTCCTGGAACGGATCGCAAGGCTGGCCAATTTTACGGTTGTTTCGTCAGCTTTTGCCGATGGGCTTTTCGAGGATCCTCCGGGTGAAAGGGTTAGGAAGTACTTCGATATGTAGAAAATGACACCGAGAGAAAACGCAGTATGTAGAATATGAGACATTATGATAGTTGCTCATTCTTCGGTCGACGATAGGAATTCGGAGACGGCGACCAAGTAGCGCGCGGGATGGCCCTGACGCGGGGAGTTCGCGCCGCAGCCAGGAGTCCGTCTCGCATTAATAGCAAATTCAATATGATCCCCAAATCCTGTTCATGGGCGGCGAAGGACATAACCCGCAGAGAAAAAGGATGCGCGGGAGTGCCTTGATGAAGTGGCGAAGCCGAACATAAATTGAATACAGTAATCCTCTTAGCGGAGTTTAAATCTGCCGCCATTTGTACGGTGTGAATCGTGGTTATCCAAAGAACCTTCTCTCGACCGGGACGCGATGACATAAACCGATCACGTTCGAAGAGGAACTCATGTCGATAAACCTTTTTTTCCTTCTTATGAAAGATCTCCTTAGGCGGGCACGCGTGGAAAGAAAGCAGGAGGAAGAGACGGAGTAAGAGAGAGAGAAAAAAACAGACGGAAGGAGGGAAAGAGACATCGCCAGTCACCGTCTCATTGACCGGTTTATTATTCATTAACGAGCTCGAACTCCCACAGCAACAGATAAAAGCTTCAACAGGTGTGGTCGCGACGGCGGTTGTGGGTGGGTGGGAGGGGAAGGGGAGAGGTGGGAGGGGAAGGGGAGAGGTGGGAGGGGAGGGGGAAGGGGGAGGGGAAGGGGGAGGGGGCCATGAGAGCGACAAACAGCGCGGGTGTCGCACGGTGGCCGCATCGCCTCATGTTTGATTTTCACATGTGTCCGGATCCCAGGGCCACGACCCTTTCACATGTGTCGCGATACCTGTTCTTATTTGGTTACTCGCTCGGGGGTGGGCAGGGGCCAGGGGGAGGGGGGGGGATGGGAAGGGAAGGGGTTAATTCGGACACCTAGGTCGCCATAAATTTGTTTGGCGAGTGTCCACTTTGCTCCCGATTTGAATGGGATGGCGTGTTGCGGGTTTTAAATTCTCGGCGTGTGTGTCTGTTTGTTAGTGGGTTTTCACATGGGCGATGACAGGTCGAATATCATCCGGTAATGAAAGGAATGCATATGTAATTAATTGGAAAATAACACCTATGGGCATGATAAACAGAAACGGAATGATGAGAGATATAGGGGACGAGGAGCCGGGGGGAGGGGAAGAGGAGGGGGAGGGGTGAGAGGTGGGAAGGATGAACCTAAAGATGATGCAAGACCTAAGGGTTATGTCTCCGTCGCTCGTCTGCCTTTTCTCTTTTACAGGTACAGTATTTTGGGCTTTAATTTAGAGAACGTGCTGTATTTTTTTCCTATATGTCCAACATCTGCGTTTTGTTGTCGGTCGTAGTTTTTGTGTCGCGAAGGCGCCGTTTGGCCGATCGTCTGGGGCCTTCCCTTCTGCCGGAGGGCTCGTGGCGGGGTCTGGCTCTCGTCACAGGGCGGGGCGGCGGCGGCGGCGGCGGCGGCCTGCGCGGAGTCATTTCCTGAGGCTCGTGAGAACAAGGAGGGAGGCGGACCTGCTGATTGCGAGGGATCTCTTCATTATTCTTCTGGGCAGGAGAGAGAGAGAGAGAGAGAGAGAGAGAGAGAGAGAGAGAGAGAGAGAGAGAGAGAGAGAGAGAGAGAGAGAGAGAGAGAGAGAGAGAGAGAGAGAGAGAGAGCGAAAGCAGAGACAGACGCACAGAGGGTGACCCTCATCCTGTGCGGTGGAAGCGGCCTGCCATCAATGCACTGCCTTGCCCTACTATACAATCCCTCGCGTAACATTTACTCATCCGGTAATGGACCTTTGCGCCATCCAAATACCAGGCGCTGCGCACTCAGGCGCTATTGTCTCGGCGCAGGCAGCGTATTCGGGGGAAACCAGGTCTTCCGCTCCTCTGTCCCGCCGCCTGTCCGGACTCGTCAACTTCAAAATGACTTTTTTTTACGGTTTGCGTGTCTCTATCCCTATGCCTATCGTGGTTTCCGTCTATATTTTTTCTTAATTTTCTCTCCTTTTCTCTTTCTTCTCCTGCTGCAGCGAGAACAGGGAGGGGCTTGAAGGGCGTTGCTTCGGCCGCGTTCCTCAGGTGGCCTCCTGCTCCCGACGTGTTTACTTTTCATAAGCCTCTCTCGGGAAGGCCGCGTGTGTTTGCCGGGCATCGAGGAACCTGCGAGCGCCGCTGTGTTGTTGTTGTGTAATACGAACTCCTCTCGCACACGTCAGTCCTGCTCTGTTTTCCCCTTTCGCTCTCCCTTCCCTAACTTCCCCTTTCTCTCTCTCTCTCTCTCTCTCTCTCTCTCTCTCTCTCTCTCTCTCTCTCTCTCTCTCTCTCTCTCTCTCTCTCTCTCTCTCTCTCTCTCTCTCTCTCTAGCTATCTATCTATCTAGCTATCTGTCTATCTGTATATGTATATATATCTATCTTTCTCCTCTTTCCTCTCTCCTTCCCTCCCTCCCCTCGCTCCCCTCCTCCTCGGACGCACCAAGCCAAGCATTACCGGGAACCGCAGGAGGTGTTTGGCCAAAGGAGCAGGACGAGCGAGAGGGTAAATTGGTCCTCATAAGGAGAGAAGTGTTGGGGCGCGGCGGGAGGTTCAGTGGTTCAGGAGGCGTCGGTGATGGTAATCGTCTCGGAAAAAGGTTCTAAGGAGAGAGGGTCCTGTCGAGGAGAACCCTTGGCCAGTGCAGGAACCCCCGCGGCCACTGCAGGAGAAAACCGAGGAACCACTTAAGCGAAGCGCAGCTGGCTCCGTGTGTGTGTGTGTGTGTGTGTGTGCGTGTGCGTGTGTGTGTATGTATGTTTATGCATGTGTGTGTGTCTGTGTGTGTTCGCTTTCCTCCAAATAAGCCACTTCTCCCCACCCCCCACCCCCACCCCTTCTGCTCGCGATTCCTACGCTAATTTGGCTTTTTTGCCGAGCGAGCGAGGACGTCCAAGGGCGGCCCAGTATTTACACGCCGCGTTACGTCAATGTTTGTTGCTTGTCTGTTTGAACTCGGCCAAAAACTCGAAAAAGGTTGGAAAGAGTTGGCGTAGGCCTACCTCTGCTTTCGGGGCTGGGCGTGGAGAATCCTTCCCACCATGAATTATGCAAATGAGAACTGAATTTAAATCAAGAAGTCGGTACATGTGTCTAATAATGGGCCTTTTCTATCATCCCGGGCCTGGCTAATGGCGGGGGCTCGCTGCCGCATTATCATAATGACGTATTAATGGCCGGAGCAGGAGCACGGGCCCCGAGAAGCACGTGGCTCCTTCACATGGACCGAGGCCGTGCGCTCACGTGCTTGGGCGCAGGTGACCCCGGACGCCGCCGCATGTGACTCCTTCTGCTAGCCTGACCTCGTTAGACCTCCAGTTGACCTTTGGTGATTTTAGGATCGAGGTGTAAAGGCAGTTCGTTATATCTCGTCAATATGTGATGCCCATGCTAATGTGACCTGTAACCCGGTGTGGTTTGCGGCGTGTGACCCTTATCTGTCCGTATCTTGACCCTTAAAAGGTCATTGTGGGTTAAGCCAACTCACACCTCGGCACAGGTCAAGTCCCGGTGGAATGACCCAAGTTTTAATCCCCGACCTGAGGTCACCCTTTGCCCTCCCCTTCCTTAGTGTCCTGTCAATCTACCTCATTACCTTTGCATTTTCCTATTTCCTTTTGAGTCCTGCCGGAGATGCCGTTTATTATTTTTTTCATATTTATATTTATCTACCTACACCAGATATATATACGTTTATATATTAAACATTATCGCATCTTAAGTTCTAAAATGAAATAGGATTCGCATATATGAGTAAAATGACAAACCCTTCGTAAAAAAAGCAGGATAAATATTCCAGGGTACCTCTCATCTGACCTGACTTGACCTGTGTAGACCAAAGCATTGGTGAGCGATCTTGGCGGGTCACAGCTGTCTTTGGGTGACCTGAATGAACAATATTGTCCTCTATATATTTCCTGTACCCCCCCCCCCCACACCTCCCCTCCTCCTCCCGATACCAAAATGTACTAATATCACTTCTCTTTGTTTATCTCACGGACCTTCGTTCACATCCTGTTTTGGAAGAATTTGTTTGGCTTATATTAACTTATATAGTTTAGTTACGTTTTTGCGCGATAGTTGTTTTTTTTTTTCAGGGTGTTCGGGAAAGGGTAATTATCATGATTGGTTAATTAAATGGGCTTTACGGCCGTGCGGATGTTGGTAGCATATGGCCGGCCCGAGCGAGTTATTAGCGAAGTGTTCGGTCGCGTTTTCCTTCGCTCGTAATGATAAGAACGGACATTTCGCTGTAACTTTTTGCGCAGAACGGACATTTCGCTGGTCTTTTTTGTCCGTTTATTCTGTCGTATTGTGACGTTTTTAAAAGGGAAAATTCGCAGCCGCTTTGAGGTGTTTAGGACTAACTCTGTAAGGCTTAATTTTTTCTCTTTGTGTGTCTTCTTTTCCAAAGAGATGCAAAAGGGTGTTTTCTTAATAAGCAAAGCGTCTGTTCGGCTCTGAATATGATTTTTTCTTCCTTTTTCTTCCTCTCTTCACACACTGCCGCGGTACCCATTTCGAGCTTCTTTGAAGAGCCACGTCTCCCTCTCTCTCTTTTTTTCTCCCTCTATCTCCTCGGCCTCGTCCTTTCAGCTCCTTTATTTTGGTAAACGGCAAAATTGCTACCTGCGCCGCGCATAATCACAACCCTTCCGGAGGTGATTGTGGTTCTTGGTGCCGGGCGCAGGTGGTGGTCTCCTGCCGGGGCCCGCCTCCGCCTTCTGCCTACAGAGGGAGGCCCTTGTGCGCTGCCTCTGGGCTGGGTTTAGGCCTAGGGCGCGCCGCCTCCCGGCCAGGCACGAGGGCGAGGTGGCCCTGCTTGTGGGAATCTCTTTCCGGCGATTTAGAGCAAGCAGGGATGAATGGGTCTGCCGCCTCCTTTGACCGAGGAAGGGAAAAATTGATGGATTATTTTTAGGTCTGGGTGTGTATGCGCGCGCGCGCGCGAGTGTGTGTGTTTGCGTGCGTGTTTTTGTATGTTCCAGTCCATTTCGTCATGCATGTGGGGCAGTCTAGCGGAAGAAACACAACCCGACATCACAGCTTTAATCTTAAATATCTATCAATACATATTCTTTTCACCATTAATCATTCTTCCGCCGTCTAACACCGGGTTCTCCCTTTGTGCCCAACAGAGCTGGGAACTCCTGCTGGTGTCCAAGCTCGGCTGGGACCTGTCTCCTGTCACGGCCGGCGACTTCGTGGACCACCTCCTGAACCGGGTGCCCGTCCTGGCGCGGGAGCCCATCGTCAGAAGACACGCCACCACCTTCGTCGCCCTCGCCGCCACCGGTAAGCTACGGACGGGGTTGTGCTTCGGCCTCGGGATGTGCTGGTGTCGAGACGAGAACTTTTACCATTTCCGTAATTGTTTTAAACTCAGGATGTTGTGAATTCGCGTATATTAAGGTCAGAATAAAGGCTTTGATCATCACACAGCACATCCCGAAGTCCGAGCAAGTTTCTGTTATTTAAAACGTTCCCATGTTTGGCGCGGTAATTCCACCACACAACAGAATCGCGTGAAGTACAGCAATGTCGCAGCTCCCGTGTTATCTGTTATCATCACGGATGGCGTAGGTGTTATCGTGTTTATGAGCCACTGTTTTATGTCAACAGCGCCGCTCCAGCTGATAGACAAAGCGACCCGAGCAGCTGTCAGGATTTAGGAGCTTATCTGCGTGTTTTGTCACGGGCTCTACTTTATTGTCCGGTGATATATTATTAGGCAATGCTCATTATGACCAAAAAATCCCCTGCGCGCACGTGGGCCCTTTCAACTGTGGACGGGGCGAGGTGGCCGCGATCCACGGGAATTTTGCTCGTCGACTCTTCGGGAATCTGGGAATCGCTTCGTTCCAAGGGGAATCGTTTCTAATTCGCCATGCTGTTAGATCCGACATGGGCCCTTAACCGGGCTAATTATGATGATTGTGTTAGAGGATAAAATGATGTTGCATTAATATTCATGTAGTCGCGCAACACCGGCCTCCCGAGCGAATTGCCCTGACCCTCCCGATCGATCGACCAATCAGGAGCCAGCATTCGACATGTGTCTTTACGGGTTGCCTCGTGTTGTCCACGCCGAGTGGCGCCTTTATTTTTCTTTTCTATTGAAATAATGCGCGTTTTGTGATTAGATACAAGTATAATTCAGAGAAAAGTGTAACAATCTAAAAGTCGTGATACCGTCCGATACGCAGCATAAAAGTCTCGTACGTGTAGGCACCCTCCTCCTGGCGCGTTCCACGGACCAATGAGCGGCCGCGAACATCCAGCTGGCACCCGCCACCGGCCAATCAGCGCGCTCCCAGCCCAACAGATGGACGTGAATACAACCTATCAAAACTCAGCCGCGACCCATAGACCCGTTCGGACGGCTGGTGTATTTTAGAGGGAACAAAATGCACTTATTGAACGCAGTGGATTGCACGATGACAAGGGACGCCCCCCTTTCCTACACAACGCGATAAAATTCAGTAGCCTCGAGTATTTCATGTAAGAGTTGCCTCCTTTGGGGCGGGCGCCGAAACATACCCTCGGACGCCCCGAGTGTCAGATGCCCGCCGGCAGATGTGGGTTGTGTACCCTCACAGTATAGTCCAATTCGTGGTGTATTCAAGGGTATTGATGGGTGACGACGGCTGTGAGCTGGAACACCTGAACTTCAGAAGTGTGCGGGGCCTGTCAGCGCAGCCGCGGGTGTACTGTTACACTGCGCTGGTACACCCATTACCCTCTGTTTGTACATCTTGCGGGCCTTCTGGGCGTCGTTAGTGCGCTCCTTCCGCGTCATGGATAGGCCCAGCTGGACTTCGAAGTTTGAGTTTGTTTTCAGTCCTTTTCGAACGCTGCAGTTTCCCCTTAATCCCGCCCGCCACCTGGCGCCGGCGGTCGCAATCTCTCTGCATTAGTTACACGTAGGGAGAAAGAGAGAGAGAAGGATAAGCTAGAAAAAATATATATGTGCCTTAGCCTCAGCGTACAAATAAATGCAGGATAAAATACCGCAACGCATTAAAAAGTAATTTGTTCAGCTTGACATTGAAAGAGGGATTGGAAGGAAGGGGAGAAAGGATAGAGGGAGGGGGAGGGGGGATAAGGAAGGCGACGTCAAGCCCTGAGGATGTCATGGATGCAGGTCTTAGCGAAGAGGAGGAAAAGGCGACGAGGAAAGAGGAAGACCAGCTTTTACTCTTAAAAAAAGAGGAAAACTAACCTTCTACAGCTGTGGGAACTTTTTTTCACACTAACCCGCCTTCTTCTGTGTGTAAACAGAGCTCCGGCCTCACGAAAGTCTCGCCTCTAAGAGTGGACGGGCTGAGTGGGTTC
Source organism: Penaeus vannamei (assembly GCF_042767895.1). Lineage (NCBI taxonomy): Eukaryota > Metazoa > Arthropoda > Malacostraca > Decapoda > Penaeidae > Penaeus > Penaeus vannamei. The sequence goes on along the minus strand of NC_091583.1, from coordinate 10,131,229 downwards.
TCCCTTTGATATTTTTTCCTTCCCCTCTTTGGCGTCTCTTTTAGGGGGGTCTTAACGTCCGAAGAGGTGACGTGATCTTATTTCTTTTTCCTTTGGACAAAATCGTATTTTTTTCCCCCGAAAGTTATGATTCGTCTTTGACTTTTATTATTTTTTCTCCCCTTTTTACTCTTATCATTTGTTTTACTGCGTCTCCTTACGGCAGGACTCTTGGATGTGCGGGCGTCCCCTTCCTCTCCCTCTTTCTCTCTGTCTCTTTCTCCCTTTTTTATCACCCCTTGCTCTTTATGCTCCGTTTAGCCATGCTCCTCCTGTCCACCTTTCTTTTTTTTTTCTTCCTCTCTCTTTCTTTCTTGCAGCTCTTCAAAGGGTCATCGTTTATTTAGCTCTCCCCCCTTTCTCCCCCTCTACCTCCCCTCCCTTTGGTAATTAGCATCTGAATATCTCCCAGCAGCATCCTGTGGCATCCAGCATCACTTCGGGAGATGAAATTGTTGCTTGGGTGTAATGAGCGGATGTTTGGGCGGAGGAAACATACGTGCACGCTATGTATGGTGTTTCTTTCACCTCTCTCTTACATTCTCTCTCTCTCTCTCTCTCTCTCTCTCTCTCTCTCTCTCTCTCTCTCTCTCTCTCTCTCTCTCTCTCCCTCTCTCTCTCTTCTCTTCTCTTCTCTTCTCTTCTCTCCTCTCCTCTCCTCTTCTCTTCTCTTCTTTCCTCTCCTCTTCTCTTCTCTTCTCTTCTCTTCTCTTCTCTTCTTTCCTCTTCTCTTCTCTTCTCTTCTCTTCTCTTCTCTTCTCTTCTCTTCTCTTCTCTTCTCTTCTCTTCTCTTCTCTTCTCTTCTCTTCTCTTTCACTTTCGGAAAAGACGGAAAGTTATTCGCCATCACCTTGGTTACCTTCCTCCCTTCCCTACCCCCTTCCCTCCCTCCCCCATCCCCCCGCCATCATGAGCCCTATTGTCAAGATTCCTCATCGAAACATGGCGGTGTTGGGCCTATGCCTCGAGCGTCCGTTATGCCCATTATGAGAAAAGTCCCCCCCTCCCCCCTCCCCTCCCCTCCTCCCCCCCCCGACGCGCAAAAGAAATGCAAAACGAACTCTCTTCCCATCCCAGAGAACTTCCCTTTTCATTGCAGTTTATTGCTTGGTTCACAACACTGGAGGGAATGATTGACTCCCTTAACCCCTCCCCCCCCCACCCCTCCTCTCCGGAAGCCCCCGGTCCTAGGCCTATAGAAATCGGCTGATGGATATGCGCTCTAAAAGTCGATATAAATTAGTAATCATAAAACCGGCAGGCGACATGGCTATTAGCGAGGCCCTTCCCCCAGACACTGGGCGGCGGAGGAGACTAGCAATCGACTCATATTTTATGCTAATTGATGTCTCGAGCAATTTGTTTGGGACGCGACTCGAACGCCAATTGTACGTGAGAGAGGGAGAAAGGGAGAGAGAGAGAGAGAGAGAAGAGAGAGAGAGAGAGAGAGAGAGAGAGAGAGAGAGAGAGAGAGAGAAGAAAGAAAGAAAAAGGAAAGGGAACAAAAGGGAGAGAGAGAAGAAGAAGAAGAAGAAGAGAGAGAGAGAGAGAGATAGATTAGGAGAAAGCGTACGAGAGCGAAAGAGAGAAAGAGAAGAATGGAAGAGGGAGAGACTACGCAGGTCCCTCCTAAAGAATACTAAACTCTGTGTCCCTTCTTTCCCTCCCCTCCCCCCCCCTCGCCCCACCCACCCAGGGGCTCCGCGCAGCCAGCAAAAACACCCCTCTACTTGTGGGGGTAAAAAGTTCCTCCAGTGTTCACTCGGCCATAAGACTTTTTGCACGATTTTGCAAATGAATGAACGCATTTACAACCTCACAAGAGTCTGCTGGAGTCTCTTCAATTGCGAAATTAGGGCACCGCAAATAAATCATTTTTTTTCTCCGTTATTTTCATTTTTTCTCATTTCGTTTTTCGGTCACCTGTCCTTAGCCCTAATGTCGGCCTTCAGTCTCCCCTCAAAAGGAAGAAAAGAAAAGAAAGAAAAAAAGGGAAGTTAAATCATGTGCCGTCAAGATTTGCCCGCCATTGGCAAGCGATCCTTCAAGGACAAGAATTAATACCGTCTGAACAAGAAAACGGGAAAAAATCTCGTTTTCTTTGGGTCTGTGTCTCAACCGTCGGTAAAAGGCGACCTTGATCGATCTGAACCAGCCAGCCCTCGGGGGAGATTTAAGAATAATAACCTTACAAAAGAAAAATGAGAAAAGGGGCCCAAGGAAGAGGAGGGGATGGAGGAGGAGGAGAAGGAGGGCAGGAGGTGGAGGAGGCTGTCGTCTGTGAGGCACCGACGTCTTCCCGAAGATAAAGACGAAGCGAATGGCGACGGGGCACAGATGGCCGGCGGATTGGCAGCGGTCGCGTGGCCGCCGGGAACTCTCGGGACATTTTCCTCTTTCTCTTCCCAAGAAAGGCGTTTTCATAAATCGACGCGTTGGCAAAGACTGTGTCACCCTCCTGAATGTCGGGTGACTGGCTTTTCTCTCGCGCGAGAAAGGAGTAAGAGAGAGGAAAGAAAGGAAGAGGACCCGAAAGACACAGAACGCACAGACAGGTTAATGTTTCACTCAAGCGCCCTGCCCGTGCCCGAGACTTCCTGTCATTGTCTGCCTTAAACAGTCCCCGGTTTATGGCGTCCGGCACCCCCGCCCGACCGCACGACGCCCACCAAACTTACGAAAGAGCCATCCCTGTTATCTTAAGCATGCGACGCCCTTCAGGTGGTTGCGGGAGGAAGCTGTGGCCGCCGACGACGACTCCGCGACGGACGACCTGCGGACCGATCGACGACATGAGGAGGGGGGAGGGGGGAGGGGGAGGGGGCCAGGAGGAAAGGGACAGTTTCATTTCCTCTTTTTTAAGGACATTCCTGAGGCGCAGACGGCGACTTCGACGCGCCCGTAAATACCTATCTTCATCGTCTTCCTCCCGATCGCCATCTTTAATCATCTGTTATTATTCTTGTCGTCCGCTTATTCCTCCCTCCTTCCTCGTCCTCGCCTCCTTCCTCCTCCTCCTTCTTATTCGGAGCATAATTACGTATCATAACACTCCCCTTTAATTAATGACGGGTCCGTTGAGGCGAGTCCTCAGGGTACAAAGACTTGATAGCGCGGCGCCCCGAGCTACCCGCACGCGAACCAGGTGACGTGGGACTCGAACCTCGGCCTCAGGCGATGTGCCGAACTGGTTTCGTGTGCGTGTGTGTGTCGGCTATGTGTGTGTGTGTGCATGTGTGTGGATGTCTGCGTGTTCTCTACGTACACATGGTTCTGGAGTGTGCGCGTGCAAGGATAAGCCTGGTGTTTCTTTCTCTCGTTTGTCTTTCTTCTGCGATTCCAGATTTAGCTGACTTTGTTATTATTTATTTTTTTTCTTTCCTCCGCTTTGAGTCCCGGTGGTGGGGATCTTAGCTTTTCCACGTCTTGGATGTGTTGCTCTACGTCTTTTCTTGCCCCAATGCCCACATAACCGACCGGCAAGCTTTGGGTTCCGAAGATGCGGTCCCGAGCGATTAGAACGGTCAGTCATCATATTGCTCGCGGATTTATCCTACTTAAGGGGGATTTACCATCTTGGGCTCTATGCGTTCGTAGGATAACGTCGGTAATCCCTTTCTGAGGAGTCGAGTCGCGCGGTCTCAGGAGGGACTTAGAAAATCGGTTTTGAAGTTTAATAAAAATTCAAGTGGAGCGGAAAGAATGAGAAAGAAAGAAAGAAAAGAAAAAAGAGAAGGAAAAGGAATAACGTAGATGTGCGGGTCGTTTTTTTTCTTCTTTTTATTCGAGATTCGTTGCTGCTTTCGTTTTATCTTGGAGAAAAGCAGCTGCGGGGATATTGTGTTTTGACGATCATGTGCCATTTTGGGAGGTAATGTTTCCGGTTATAAATCATCTATCACCATTTTTTTTGCTTTTTTCTTTCCAAACGAGCGGACGGCCGAGAGTGCGGGTGCTAATGACGACGCGGTAATGAGGCAGCTGGGGCCGCGCGGGACGGGCTGGGCGTCCGATGCGAGCGACAGATTTATCGCGCGGACAAAACGGCGCTCTCTGCCGCGATCGGCGTCGGGCAAACAAGCGGCGTGTCTCCCGACGGGGCGCGGCGCTTATCGGCCGAGATCCAGCAGCCGATTCACCGCCGATACGACACCCGATGCCCGAAACCCCAGCAGATGCCCTGATAACCCCTCGGGACATCGAGTCCTGCATGTACCTGGTGTGGGTTTTGTAGTTATAAATAGCCTGGCCACGCGACGCCTTTGTGCCCACAGCCCCACACGCCCCCACACTTCTAATCCTCGAGTCCACAGTCGGGCCGGGGCGAGCGGGAAACTGGTCCTTCGGGCGGGGCTCCGCAAGGGCGACAACTGCCGAAGGAGGTCGCGGCCCTTTGTTAGTTTTGATAGAGAGCGGCCGTGTCCTCGGAGGCCAGGAAAATGGACGAAATTTCGGAATTAGTCCAGCATTGTGCGGGCGGGCTATAAACCCTTTGACGTTGGCTAGAAAGAGTTATAAACATTTTGAGGGCCGCGCGCCCGTGGTTCCGTCGCCATTTCCAATTATAACTGTCAATGTGTTTACAGATTTGTGTGTTTGAGTGTCTGGCCGGAGTGGAGGGCGGGCGGAGGGGCCTTGGGGTGGAAGGCGAACTAGAAGGTTCTAGTCGCCCCCCCCCCCCCCGACTCCCCTTTGTCGGGGTGTCGGATACGGCGACAAGGAGACGGATAGCCTTCATTACGGTCGGCAATTAAATTCCCGCCGGATAGGAGGCTCCGGCCGCGAGAGCGAGGCCGAAGCCGCAAATTATCTAAGACTTCTCGACGGCGCTGCGACATTCTCACGCCACGGCGGCCCCGCCTCCGAGACCTCGCGGGCGCCGCGGCCAACCCTTCCCGGCCTTTCGGGGCGCGCGGGGCTTCGGAAATGACGGAGCCAGCCCCATTTTCAGGGACATTAAGGGCCGTGATGTTGTATTTTCGGAGGAACATGGCGATTTAGTCGCCGAGCCTCCCCGCCCGCTCGCCAACCCGTCCGGGCGGCCGCTGAGTAAACACGCCTCGTAACCGCCGTCGCTGTCGTAGGCCCAAGACCTCGCCTAGGCCTACGCTCCCCCCTCCGCCCCGCCCCGACACTCGCTTCGCAAACTAGTTATGTCTCCATTAAGCAAAGGTGCCACGGAATTCGGGTGATTACCATGTTTACACGCGCCGCGGGCCGTGGGCGGAGAGGGCGGAGAGGGCGGTGCGGGCGGACTTTTCCCGTTCAAATTTCTCCCCCAAATTTCACATCGCGAGACCGCACAGGGCTAATAAGGCCTACTAACGAATCCTAACGACGGTCATTTAGGCGTATGTGTCCCTCCATTACGCATCATTTAATGGACGGGTAACACGGGTATATACTTCGTGTTTATCTGTTTCTTTTTTCTTCTTCGTCTCCTCCTCCTCCTCTTCCTTCTTCTTCTTCGTCTTCGTCTTCTCCTCCATCTTCTTTTTTTTCTTCTTCTCATCTGCATTCATTTCTCTATATTCATTATTATTGCTTGCAGGTCAATCTAGTCTAGAAGATATATAATTTTAATCTCTCTCTCTCTCTCTCTCTCTCTCTCTCTCTCTCTCTCTCTCTCTGTCTCTCTCTCTCTCTCTCTGTCTGTCTCTCTCTCTCTCTCTCTCTCTCTCTTTCCCCTCCCCCTTTTCTCTTTCTCTTTCATTCTTCCTTTCTCCGTTTCTTTCCCTCTCCGTATGTGACTCACGTTAGGTCACAGCTACTCTGCCGACCACGCGACCGCAGCGAAACACACCTATTCACCGCCCACACAGCACGCCCTCGCCCAAACCAACACGCTCGTAACAAATATAACCTACCCCCCCCCCTCTTACACAGCCCGGCCTTTCACGCAGGGCCCGTCACCCGTCACCCTATGTCACCCTCGACCACCCGTCACCCTATGTCACCCTCGACCACCCGCTCTCCCTCGGGACAAGGCGGCGCATCTCCTTGGAGGAATCCGAGTCTTCTGAGTGCTCTTGTTCTCTCCTTCTTTTCTTTTACTTTTGCTGCTTCCTATTCTTATTTCCTTCCCTTTTCTTCTTTTTTCTTTTTCTCCTCTTCTTATTTTTATCCTCCTCTTCTTCTTCTACTTCTTCTTCTTCTTCTTCTTTTTCTTCTCCACCACCTCCTCCTCCTCCTCCTCCTCCTCCTCCTCCTCCTCCTCCTCCATCCATCAGGGCACGGAGCCCCCCGCCGAGGTGCGGTTGGAGGGTGTTCCGCTGCCTGTAACTCACCCAGCGGCCTCCATCTTGAGGTCCGCCGCCCCCAGCACGCAGGAATGTGTCAGGTGGGGGTGGGTGCCCCTATCCCCCCCCCCGGTCATGCTTGGGATTGTGATGATGAAAGTGATGATAGTGATGGCTGTGATCTAGGCTGTGTATTTGATTCCCGTTGTGTTCGATTGGGAATTGTTTAAATGCTGGATATGCAAGAATTGTACAGAAAGATTTATTCCCAAGATGTGATAAGACGGGTGTAGAAGAGGGGGGTGGGGGGGGCGGGGGAGGTGGAGAAAGGAAGTGAGGTCTTAAGATACACGTCGTTAACTCGTGGGCAAGGAGGAGGGGCGTGTCCGGCCAGGCATATGGGCGTGGAATGGGCGGTTAGACCAATACCCACTCTCCCCCCTCCCCCCCCTCCCCCCCGCTGAGTCGTGCCATACAACCGCACCGTCTCAACCGCCATCATGGACTCGACCGCACGCCAGCGCCACCTTCAGGTCTAAGGCGGCCGTGAGATATCTCTGAGCGTCGTTATCTACGTCTTCTTCCTCCGCTGCCTCGGGATGCCCTTATTTGTCTTCGTGTCTCGGGCTTTTGAACCTCGCTTATCTGATATCTCTTATCTGCCGAGATGAGGGTCGAATATCCGACCGTATGTCTCCCTAAGCATTTTTTTCTCGTTTTTTTTTTCTTTCTTTCGTTTTAGGCTTTCGTTTGTATCATTACCTTCATGTATTTTAAAAGATTATAATTATCTATTATCTTAATCATCGCGATATCAGTAAAGTAATTATATATCATTATCCTGATCAGAAAGAATAAGTATTATCACATATACACGTATTTTTTTCTTCGTCTTTCTTAGAAATCGGGAAACTGTGTCCTGATTTCCAGTGAATGTTAATTTATTTCCTTTGTCGATTTCTTTGTTAACAGCGTCTCGCCAAACGCTTAGCCACATCAACGGCAAACAAAGTAACCGAAGAATGACCAGAGTAACCGCACGGGGCATACATGGCGCCGAGGAAGGAGAAAGTTCTAGACCCGGGTTGTGGTCTCGACTTTTCATTTCGTTTTATTTGCAGGTTTTTTTTTACTCGTTTTCGGTGTAAGACGACATGTGTAAGATGTCTGAGTTTTCGATATCTTTTATTAGAAAAAATTATGTTTGTTTGCACCAGATATCGCGTTGTTAGTGATGCCTCTGATGTGAGGGTGACGTAACTCGAGCATGAAATAGACGAGCGGAGGAACGTGAGTCACGTGTATACATTTGCACCTTGATTTTTAAAACCGTTTTCAGATAAACAGGCGCTAATGAACATGTGGGGGGGGGGGGGGGGAATGAGTGTGTTCCCATGAGATGAGCTCACCTCAGCCTGATCTCGCGAACTACGAGAAAATGCGAGAAACGGCGTCCAGTGCACGGGACAGTGAGGGAATACCCGGATGTAAGGGAAGGGGAGGAGAGGGGAAGATTTCTACCATTTCGGGTTGAGAGTTTCCCCTCGCAGCCTATGGAAACTGTCTGGGCGAGGGGGGGGTGTTGATGTATAGCGTCCGGCGCGAGGGGAGATGCGAGAGAAAACGGGCAGAGGGGACATGTGTGGGGGGGAACACTTTCTTTATTTTCCTTATTTTATTTTGTGTTCGCAGTCATTTGCGTATTTGGCAGAAAGAAATATGTTTGCGGAGAAAATGGCACAGCAAATTAAATTGGAAAAGGGGGGGGGGGAGCGGTCACGTGCAAGGTGTGAGAGGCTACGCTGACTAATCAGGGCAGCCAACCGCGCCGCTCGTGTCTGACCGGAAGTGACGTCAGGAAATAGGGTTGCTGATGCTGATGAGAAGGCGACTCATTTTCCGGAACAAGTTGCAGTCATGCTATTTTTTATAAGACAAAAATCGAAAAAAAAAATCACAAAGAACGAATTCATTCAGATTTTATTTTTATTTAAATCGCCCAAAAACAAACACGGAATCGAACAGCACGCAGACTTGACATCCTCGCCCGTACTTCCGGTGTTCGGCGCAAAATATATTGTTACGGGCGGCCATTTTTGCGGGCGAGTTGTCGAAACGGAAGCAAAATGCGCGCGTGCGTTGGGTGGAGTCGTTTAAAAGTCCGGGAAACCAACGCCTCTGTCACAATTACATTAAATTATAGGGATGCTGGAATCCACGCCTATGTGGCTTTCGAGTTTATTTGATTTGGTGTTTATTTACTTCTTACTGATTTCTGTTATTCATCGGGTAACTGGGATGCGCTGTGGTTAATCCCGTGTGCAATAATTCTATCTGCGTGAGGATGTGAGTTGGGAAGGTTATAAACGGAAGAGGATCCGACACCATAAATTCCCTTGACACGGCGTGCGACCTCACACCCAAGCGCACTCCTGACCGCAAACCTCGATGCTCATTTGTCACGTGGGGCGAATCGCGTCACAGATAAAAGTCTTTCACAGCAGTGCACGGCTGAAAAATGAAATGATATTGGTTTAGGATAACAAAGATGGCGAGATGTTAAACACACACGCTCGCACACACACACACGCACACACACACACACACACACACACACACACACACACACACACACACACACACACACACACACACACACACACACACACACACACACACACACACACACACAAGCTATGAATAGATATTAATAATAATCGACGGATTTGAGACCACACACAAGAAGCTCTCCTCGAAGATGGCCATCCTAAGAAGGGATTTAGTTGTAAACAGCGCGCAGGGCAAGGATTAAAGGCCGTTAATCCTGTGCAGTCCTTTTGTTTCTCGTCGGAGCTTTGACCGCTGGTTCCATTCCTCCGACAAATCCTCCCAGATGCCGGCGCTGGTCCTCGCTCCTCGTGTAAGACCTTGGAGAATGTTGTAAATGCGAGGCTGGAACGCGTAGGTTTTAATGCTTTGTTGGACGGGGAATGTGTGTGTGTGTGTGCGTGAGAGAGAGAGAGAGAGAGAGAGAGAGAGAGAGAGAGAGAGAGAGAGAGAGAGAGAGAGAGAGAGAGAGAGAGAGAGAGAGAGAGAGAGAGAAAGAGTTAGTGAGTGAGTGAGTGAGTGAGTGAGTGAATGAATGAAGGAGGGAGCGAGCGAGCGAGCGAGCGAGTGGATGAGTGAATATCTGTCTGTGTGTCTGTCTCTTCGTCCGTGTGCGTGTATGCGTGTGTGCGTGCGTGTGCGTGTCGCCTTTGTGTGCACGGGCGTTGTTTGTGTTGGCACGAGTTGGTCCTGTGTTTCTCGCCGAGGCCGAGCCTTTGAGGGCGGAACACGTGCTCGCCTCGCCCGGGCAGCTGAAGGGCTCTCCTGTGCGTGATTACAGCCTCATCTATGGGTGAATGGGGGCGGGCCAAGGGGGCGATTGTGTGGCCAAAGAAAGCTGATATAATAGCCCTAATGGGTGGAGGTGGAATGAGGACTCGAGAAAGAAGAGGGGGTGGAGGGAATTACAGAGGAAAGAGAAAGAGAGAGTGAGGAAAGGGGGAGAGAAAGACTGTGGCTATGGGTATTTGGTTACTGCTCAACAAGGCATAGACCGCAGCCTCCCCTTGCCCCCACCTCCCTCCTCCCCCTTACCTGCCCCCCCCTCCTTTCCCCGCCTTCCTCCCCAACCAGTATTTGAGGAGGAATTTTGATGCAGCCGTAGATACCAATCCAAATTGTGGGTTCTCGTCTTTTGTCGCCATACCGCTTTTCTTCTTTCCTTTTTTTCTCTTCTTCTCTCTCTCTTTTTTTCTCGTTTTATCTCGGGGGAATCTCAGGGAGGATGTTTAAAAAGCGAAAGGCTGTGCATTTCACCTTGGCCTATTTTGAGTGCCTCGCTGGCCGGTGACAAAAGAAGTGAGAGTTGCTTGGTATATCGGCCATTTAAACTTCCTTAATCGAATGTATTTTATTATAAGGGAATGTGTAGCTCTCAAGTGCTTAACATTTTATATTTTTTCCTCTTGGTTTACATTTTCTGGTCGATGGGGCACAGCCCTTCCGTTCGCCGCCCTCTCAGCAGCAATTAAGTGTTGTCTAACTTTTTAGACAGCCGACTGCCCTCGCGGAACCGGGCATCTGGGGGCACCGAAGGGGATCAAGGAGCCCTTAATTGATTCCCGAGGACGTCGTCATGCCCCGCCGGCCCGAGGGGAGTCCTTCACCTGGCGGGAGGGAGGGGGGGAGGGAAGGAAGGAGGGGTGCTGCGTGCGTCTTCGTGTGCGGGTGTCATTGGCGTCGCGGACTTAACAGCGTGTCAGGCAATTTAACGCAGCCGTCTCAGGACACTGGCTTCCCTCCCCCTCTCTCCCCTCTCTTTCCCCACCCCCTCTTCCCTCTCCCCCGAGCCCTCCCTGGCGTCGCTTGGGGAGGTTAATGAGCTGCAAAGTGGGCCATCTGCAGGGTCGCCCTCCGCCTCCTCCTCCTCCGCCTCGCCTGGTTATTCCGTATCGTCTTTTCTTCCTCTCGTCTTCCTGTTTCCTTCCTCTTCTTCCTTTTTCCTGTCCTGGGATTGGCTTCAGGGGGGAGGGTCAGGGAGGGAGAAGGGAGAGAGGACATCACACCCTCCACTGGGTCGTGACATCAGCACATTAATATCAACGCGAATTAACCTTGATGTCCCGGACGCTACAAGGTGAACGCAAAGATGTCCTAAGAAGTTTAATCCGTAGTGCTTGAAGTCGGTAATATTTTTTCTTTTGTTCTCTCTAAAGTAATTGTTGCAGTCATTCATTAAATGTAATTCCCATTTCTGCGTTCTATCTTTTTTCAATTGAGACGTCGGTATTTTTTGATACTCAGATTTTGGTTATGTATTACGGTATTAAAGTGGTTATATAACAGGGATGCAGAACGTAATGTATACAACGTCCCCTGAATTTCGGTCCAGTCGGGGTCTCCTTCGGTGCCCTCTCGATGTCCCCTCGGTGCCCTGAGTGTAATTTCGCTGCCCTTGTGAATGCGTGTGTGCCTGAGTGATCCCGCGACGCCCAGCCCCGTTCCGTTGCGATCCGTCTGGAGTGCCGGAAAGCTGCGTCCGTCCCCGCCGTTGCGTCTCCCGCGGCCCTCGAGCGAAACTTTACGGACGTCCCTCCGCCGACCGTTACGTGAGCGCGTCTTCTCCAGGTGCAATGGGCAGGGCTCTCTGAAGCCGACACGTGCCCATGCCCCCTCCCCCCCTCTCTCTCTCTCCCCTCTTCTCCTCGTATCTCCTGCCTCCTCCCTTTTCGTCTGCCTTCGGTCCCCCCATCCCACCCCTTTCTCTTCCCTTCTCTCTGTCCTCATTTTTTCTTTCTTTCTCTGTGCCTTTGCCTTTTTTATTCTGTTATCTGCTCTCTCCATTTTCGTCGGCACCTCCCCCCCTTCTTCATTTATCAGGTCTTGCCCTTTAACTCTTTTCTTTCTTTCATTCTCTCTCTCTCTCTCTCTCTCTCTCTCTCTCTCTCTCTCTCTTTCTCTTCTCTCTCTCTCTCTCTCTCTCTCTCTATCTCTCTCTCTCTCTCTCTCTCTCTCTCTCTCTCTCTCTCTCTCTCTCTCTCTCTCTCTCTCTCTCTCTCCATATCTATATATCTATCTATACATCTATCAAAAATGTCTATCATCAACCCCTTTCCCTCCTCTCTTTTCTCTTACTCTTTCTCTATATCCTTTCTTGCCTCTCACCCCCTCTCCCCTCTCTCCCCCTCCCCCTATCCCCCAAGGGGCGTCTGCTCGCATGTCTCGCCCTACACAAACCGGTTGCAGTCTCCTTCAAGGCTGTGGATGTCCCCCTCTCCCTCCCCTCTCACTCTCTCCTACTCTTTATCCCTTCTCCTTCTTCCTTCTCTCTTACCACTTTCTAATTTCGCTAGTCTATTTTCTTCCCCTTTCCTTCCCTCCGTTTCCATTTCTCTCTTTATTTTCCGCTTCTCCTATCGTCCTCTCTCCGTACGTTTCCCTAATTTCTCTCTTCTCTCCTCTCCTCTCGTCCCTCTTCTTTCTCCCTTCTCCCGCCTCTTCTTTATTCTCCCTTACTCCCCCGTCCTCCATCTCCCCTCCTCACCTCCCTTCCCCTCCACCCCCCTTCTTCAGAGCCAACAGCGGCCCTCTCTTCAATAGCATCATTCGTTGATACTAGTTCGATATGACGTGTTTAATGAGTTGCACTCGATCGTGTGTGTGTGTGTGTGTGTGTGTGTGTGTGTGTGTGTGTGTGTGTGTGTGTGTGTGTGTGCGCGTGTGCGTGTGTGTGATTGCGAATTTCTCTTCGTTAAATCTTGATCTTTCCTTATTTTTGACTTCTGGATTATATGTTAATAAACGAATTGGATGATCAGATAGAAAAAGATACAGATATGAAAGCGAAAAAATGCCTCAAAGGTTAGATATAAGTAAAAAGAAGAGAAAAAGAGAGAAGGGCGGGATGCGCACGGCCCGAGCCCCGGCGGCGTCTCAATCCGTGCTTGCGCGCCTCGACCGTTAAACAAGAGCGGCCATCTTTTCAGGTTATTTTCAGTTACGATTTCTCTCGGCTTTTCGCTTTACGAGGAGAATGAACACATTCACACTGAGGCTGAGGGGGGGGGGGGGTGGAAGAGGGGAGTAGAGAAGGGGAAAGGGAGGCCTGGGGATATGGGGGTGGGGGCAGAGTAGAGGGGGTAGGTCGCTGTTGGTCGTTGGGACAAAGGTGGGAGGGGGGGGGGGAGGGGGCCACGATAACGGCTGGATCGCTACCGTTGGCGGCATTGACATCCCCGGCCGCGTAGGACTCCCCTCCCCCCTCTCCCCCTTCTCGTATTCCTCGAAAAGATTTATGTTCATTAGGCTACAGGGTTGGGGAGGTGGGGGAGTAGGGGGAGGGAGTGGGATAGGCTACGTAACGAAAAAAATATATGTATATATTAATCATTTACATTTACTCCTTTGAAAATAGTACGTTACGGAAAAATATTTTTATATATCTTTTTTTCAAATCCTGCAAGCGACTTTCCCGCCAGACCTCGCCGAACCCCCCCCCCCCTCCCCCTCCTCCCCCACCCACCCTGGAGAAAGAAAAAATAAGCGATCGAATTATTATTTTTCGCAGTCATAACGCCCACTTTGTTATTATAATAAGGCGCAAATGAGCCATAAAAGCAATAAATAGTGCTAATTATGATAGCCGCCAAAGTTGAGGCTAATGGCGGATGACGTCACAAAAACCGCAGAGAACGGCTGTGCTTGAAGGCCCAGGTGTGAGGACCCCCCCCCCTCCCCCGCCCGTGCTTGCGAGGATCATGCACGCACGCCGAGGCAGGGTCGGGGCGGGTATTCGGGTGGAATTGGTCGGCGGGGAGATAGATAGAGGCGTGGAGATAGATAAGATACAGGGGAGGGAGGGAGGAGGGAAGGGAAGGGTAGAGGGTAAGGAGGAGGGGGAGGGAGGGAAGGAGGGGTGGGGAGAAGGGAGTGAGAGAAGGAGAGGAGGGAGAAAAGGAGGGGTGGGGAGAGGAGGGGTGGAGAGAGGAGGGAGGAAAGGAGGGGTGGGGAGGAAGGGAGTGAAGGGAGGGAGAGAGGGATGGGGTGAAAGGAGAGGAAGGAGGGGTGGGGAGAAGGAGGGAGGGAAGGAGGGGTGGGGTGGGAGAAGGAGGAGGGAAGGTGGGGGTGGGGAGAGGGGGGGGGAGGGACATTGCTTGGTTTGAATCACTCGCGAATTGGAGTAATGATTGCGACCTTTTTGTCGTGGGGGGGGGGGGGGTGTATTACTCTCTGGCGTGAGTAATGATCCCTTGATGATGCGAATTCAACCTAAATATAAAAAAGGAAGGAATAAAAGAGTCGTTGTGGCTTCTGGATCCGCTCGGGCCTTATTTATTTGTGGGTATTATTCGTATCATAAGGTAATCTATCGCGTTCTGTAGGGGGTAAAAAGGGGGGGGGGGTGCGGGGGGGGGGGGTAAGAGAGGTGAACGGCGGTCGGCTCGGGGCGGACGGACGGAGGGGCGGGCGGGCGGCTGGAATAGGCCCAGGTAGGCGTAGGCCCGAAAAGGCGTCTCCGAAATTTGTCGATTCCGCGTGCATTGCCGTGAAGAGCTGGGAGGGGGGGGGGCGAGTGTGTGGGGGGGGGGGGTATGAGCTCTGGGTGTGCGGGGAGGGGGGGGGGTGCAACTTTAGCGGCGGTCGATGGCCAAAACGCAGGCGGTGTTTGCAGGCGCTTTGTGCAGTGTTGACACAGGCGGGGCGTGGTGGCCGGAGGGGGGGGGGGGATGGCAATCACGGCCCCGATGAGCCTGCGCGGCGTGTGCATGCGGTGCTTGCGGCTGCGGCCTTTCAGGAGCATTCAAGCACGGCGGTGTAGGCACAAAGAGGGCGTCGCGCCAGTGCTACCGCCTCGACACTTCATACGGAACGATTATGGCCGAGCGGAGCCATAAATTCGGCTTACACTGCGCGGGCTTTGTTGGGCACTAGAGTGGAAAAGATGGCTGCCTCTAGAAGCGCGTCCGCCGATGCACGCAGACACAAGTGGGTGGCTGCAGCGCCGCCTCGGGGGCTGCGGCGCCTCCGCGGCTGCGCCCTAGGCGGCTTCGCTCTTATGTCGGGTTCTGGTGTACTTCTTTCGTTTCTCCCTCTCTCTCTCTCTCTCTCTCCCTCTCCTCCTCGCCTTTCTGCTGTCACATATTCCCTGGCTGGTCGCTCCTCCTTATCAATCTTCCCTTTTCCCACCTACCTCCTCTCGCTCCTCCTCCTCCTCCTCTTCCTCTTCCGAGCGGCGCGGTCCTCCTCCCTGAGCCGCGACGGAAGGGTCCGCGTCCCTCCTCGGCGGCCCAATATACCCTCTGTCGGCGCCAGTTTTTACATGGTTTGCAACGGGATCCCTTGATTGCAGCTTTTGGCACCGGCTCCTGTTGGTGGGTTTGCAAATGAATGCAATTCGAGTTGTAGTTAATGCCCCTCGGGGGGATGAGGCCGGGAGGGGAGGGCGAGGGGCAGGGGCCCTTCTGGCGCTGGCATTCAGACAAATTTTCACTTGATTTACGGCGTTTCTTCGGGAGTTACCTGGGCGTGTGAAGATGGAGTGGTCCGCGCGGGTTGCTCAACGCGGAGGTGAGAAATAACTAGGTAACAGTGAGGACTTGGGAGGAGAGGAGGAGGGCGTGGAAGGGAAGGAGGACGGGGAGGGGAAGGAGAGGCAGAGGGAGGGTAAGGTATATTCCTAAGAAGCAATGGTGAATATCGGGCCACCTCCTCCCTCCCCCGTCCCTCCCCCCTCCTCGCTCTGTGTCCACGTGCTTTCAGGCGTCTTGCTGGCAGGTATTCACGGCTCTCCCTCAATGACGCGGGCCGTGAAGGTGCTCGCCTCTCACCCTCCATAGAGCTCAGCCTCCCGCGCTTTCTAAAGGCCCCGTGACCCTTATCCGCTTAGGGCAGATGGGTCCTCCTGACGCGGGAGAGGGCTTTGGAAGTCCCCCTCCTCGACGCGTCTGGAGGAAACCCGGATCATCCTCGGCAGGGTTGCTAGGGACCTCCTCGCAAGGGCGTCGGGGGAGGCGGGGAGGGGGCAGGGCGGCAGGGGACAGGGGGAGGGGAGGCAGGGAAAGAAGGGACGAGACGGGACATATTACCCAAGTTACATAAATAAGACGTCGATGAGAATGTTTGGCTTGGGGGGAAGACGAGGGGGACGAAGGAGGGGACACGGGGTACCTCCTCTCTTCCCACTCCCCCCTACCTACCTTATCCTGATCCTCTTCGTCCTCCTCCTCCTCCTCTTCCATTCTCTCCCCTCTCTCCTCCTTTTTTCCCCGTCGCGTCTCCCTCCTCTTGCATCCCTCCCTCCCTCCCTCCCTCCCTCCCTCCCTCCCTGATACCCTCGACTGCGAAGATGAATGTTTTGCGAGGAACTAGGGTCGCCAGTCCCTTCGTACCCGACATCAATACGTGCATACAAACCTACGCTCATACATACACGCAGATTAATGCATACCTACAGACAGATAGACAGACCGATAGACAGATAAGTGGAAAGACAGACAGATGAATAAGCAGACGCGCAGACAGATAGGCATTCTCTAATTTGTTAT
Source organism: Penaeus vannamei (assembly GCF_042767895.1). Classification (NCBI taxonomy): domain Eukaryota; kingdom Metazoa; phylum Arthropoda; class Malacostraca; order Decapoda; family Penaeidae; genus Penaeus; species Penaeus vannamei. The sequence goes on along the minus strand of NC_091583.1, from coordinate 10,114,860 downwards.
TTGGTTCGTCTGGTGTGAATTTGACACAGATAAACGGACAGACAGACAAACAGACATGCGCATCTACACTCTAATCCCGCCGTATACCATAAAAACCTCCAAAGTTCCTCGCCTCCTCCAATTTGTTATTTGCTTCGTCTGGTGTGATATTGACACGGTAATGGATGTGGCGAGGGTGCAAATTTCTCGTGAATTATGACCTCCCGTGAGGGTTGGGTATTTTTAGCATATAATATACATATAAAGCTTCGGGGATGTCGAACTCCACAAGTGTTGGGGCTTCATTTTTTCCAATTGCTTGCGGTTTGTGTGCTTGTGCAGGACGCGGGTGATTCACTCCTGCTCTTGGCTCACCCTCTCTCCTCTCTTCGCTTCTCACTCTCTTGCTTTTCTCTTGTTTTGTCTCCTCTCTTTCTCTCTCTCTCTCTCTCTCTCTCTTCTCTCTTCTCTCTCTCTCTCTCTCTCTCTCTCTCTCTCTCTCTCTCTCTCTCTCTCTCTCTCTCTCTCTCTCTCTCTCTCTCTCTCTCTCTCTCTCTCTCTCTCTCTCTCACACACACACACACACACACACACACACACACACACACACACACACACACACACATACACACATACACATGGCAGACAAGTCCTAATGAATTATTGGCGGGAGGGCGGAGTCGCTCTCTTCAATCGATAGGAATAGCCGATGTCCTCATAATAAGAAGTAATTCACCTTACACACACACACACACACACACACACACACACACACACACACACACACACACACACACACACACACACACACACACACACACACACACACACACACACACACACACACACACGCACACAGACAGACAGACACAAACGGAGATCGCAGGGGCAGGAGCAAGTGGCAAGGGGCGCCTGCACGGGTTGGTATTAGTTAAGTGGACTGGCGCTGCAGCTTACAATCTCTCCCGCTGGGTACCTATTTATTACCATTTCATGCTGTTCGAACGCCATGGACACCTATTACAAATTGGTGCGGTTCATGACAGAATTATCTGTGTTTATATCTACTTGTCTGTCTAATCTATCTGTCAGTGTGGCTGTCTGTGTGTCTGTGTGTTTTATGGAGCAAAAGGGAATGAAGGCTTACACTCTACCAAACGTAAACAGCGTCGGTGTAGTAGTAGTAGTAATAGTAGTAGTAGCAGCAGCAGCGACATCGGGAGATATCGCTGTGTCACGCACTGGCGTCACTACCGCCAGGCTTCCGGTTCTCGTAGCACTACTCGCCGTGGGAAACGCTCTAGTAGTCAGACGCACGCACGCACGCACCCACACGCGCTACGTACGCCCGCACTTTTTTTTCACGCCAGCAAGCCCGAATGCACGAGGCCCATTACCGCCAGGAGCCGTAATTGTGAACGGAGTAACAGTCCCCGCACGTGGGGGCGAAGGGCGCGCTGCGTGACGCACAGCCTAGACTCCCCGGACACATGTAAAATCCAGCTGTAAACGCATCGTCATATCCAGCTGCGCATGTAAACGGCCGGATACTTGGCGCGGCGGCCGTCATACCCACGTCGGCGGCGGAGTGACCCGGCGAGTGGATTTCTCCGGCAGGGACTTTTTGCCGGCGTCGGGCCCCGCCGCTCGACATCTGGCAGGCGGGTGACCCAGCCTCGCCCGCCCGCCTTGGCCGCCCGCGTCTCGCCCACGAAGTAGTCAATAAACCTCATTCGGGGGAACGTGTGGAGGGTCGTCATGTCGAGATTTTTTATGCTTTCCTTATTTTCGCTCTCTCTCTCTCTCTCTCTCTCTCTCTCTCTCTCTCTCTCTCTCTCTCTCTCTCTCTCTCTCTCTCTCTCTCTCTCTCTCTCTTTCTCTCTCTCTCTTTTTCGCTCTCTCTCTCTCTCTCTCTTTCTCTCTCTCTCTCTTTCTCTCTCTCTCTCTCTCTCTCTCTCTCTCTCTCTCTCTCTCTCTATCTATCTATCTATCTATCTATCTATCTATCTATATATATATCTCACTTTCATTCCCCTTTACACTCCCTTTTCATCCTTCAAAGGCTGGTAAAAAAAAAATCCGTTTTTACGCAGATCTGTTTTTGCGCTAAGCAGTAAACGTTCCTTTTAGTCACTGCATTAACCGCCTCAAGTACCTTTCTTCTTGCCTTTTTTTTACTGCCGAAAAAGTGACGTCGAAGAAATTGTTGTCAGAGTAACGCGAAGGAAATAGGGGGGGGGGGGGAGACGGACCAGGGGTGGGAGGAAGGGGAGGAGGGAAGGGAGGTATATCGCGTCGGTACGTCTCATCTTTATTACTTTTTTCATCCATATTAATGAAATTGTCTGAATATAGAGCGAATCCAGACGCGGAGAGTGCGAATGTGAGCGAAGAGAGGGGGAGGAGAGGGAGGAAGAAGCTAGGGAGGGGGGAGGAGGAAGCGGGAGAAGGGGGGGGGGGAGAGGAAGCTATAGAGGGAGGAGAGGAGGGGGAGGGGGAGGAGAGGCAGGCAGGCAGGCATACCCACGCTTTGAATAGGCCTCGCAGCCTTGCTTACATCGCGATAGGTGCGTATAGGCCTACGGTTAAATTGGCATAGTTTCGTGATGGAGTAATTGGCATGTGAAATAGGATGGGCGTATTTCGAGGGCGTCGGGAGGCAGGCTTTGATTACAATACGATCATGTGTCGGTGATATATATAAAAAAGAGGAAGAATTAATAGGCCGTACTCAGGTAGCGGTACATGCTAATGAGGCGAAAAGGAAATATAGGCCTATAGATGGAGAAGCTCGCCCCACCTCATTTACATGTGACTGACGTGTTAAGAGAGAGAGAGAGAGCGGAGGCCTAGAAGAGACGAGCAATATAGAGATCAGGTTCTGGTGCCGTTGTGCGATTCAGTCCAGTTAACAGGATCAGATCGTATGGACGGGAGGGCGATCCCATGCAGATTTCCTTGCGGGGGGGGGGGGGTAGAGAGAGAGGGAAGGAGGAGGGGGTAGGAGATAGAAAAGGAGAGCAGTGAGGGGAGGGAGGGAGGGAGAGGAGGGGGGAGGAGATAGAAAGAGAGAGAGGGAGGAGGGAGAGGGAGAGGGAGGATAGGAGATAGAAAAAGAGAGCAGTGGGGGGGAGGGAGGGAGATTATAACGAGGTTTTTAAACACTAGTTTCCCAGCCCATATTACCAGAACTTTATTAATACCATCGGGATTCCAACCGCGGTACCTTGCACGACATCACAAACAACAGTTAACTCGCACTGGTATCGTGTTTCCAACCACACAACTACGGATACCAACCACACACACAGCCTGAGGGTACCATGAGGTGGCGTGGAAAAAGGTACCGCTAGAGGGAGGATGTTGGGGGGGGGGGGCGGGGGTTAGTGAATGCTTTAATAAGGAGATCTCTGGAAAATTTATTATTATTATTATTATTATTATTATTATTATTATTATTATTATTATGTATTTCGTCTTCCTAGCATCCTTTAAAACAAACTATGATAGACCGTACGTAGCTTACTAAATAATGTACTAAATCTCATTTATTAATTTGATTTGAAAAACAAAATAATGGGAAGTTCAGATAGTTGTTTTTTCCATCATCGTAAGTGTACTCATTTCAGGCAGAATATCTCTCTAGAATATAACACGTTTCACTAAATTCGAAAGCGAGACAGAAATACCCAGCAACAGGCATCCAAGCGGCCTGAGAAAAACACTAGTTGGACTCCCGACGGCCGCCATTTTTAAATGTCCAGGTGGTAGTAGAGGACCGCGTGGCTGTAGAAAACGGGACGCGGTGTACCCTCAGTTTAAAGGAAATTGCGTGATTTTTTATGTTCCTCTGAGTGTTTATTTGATTTCTTAATTCATATGGAATGCGCGGGGCTTGTTCTTCAGTGGGGTGCAATGGAGAGTCTATTGCCAAGACCGAAAAGCAAACAGAGCGGCGTCTTAGCAGGGCGTTTAAATACCCACGCGGTAGCGAGGAGACGGTATACAAAAGCCCAGCCCGTCTATCCCTGGGGCGTCACAATGCCGTCTGGCAGCTGATAGAGGAACCTTCATAGCCACCCTCCACTGCTCTCACAACCTACACAATCGCCTCATAACCCAACAACAAGAAATACTCCACAAATAACACAAGTTTCATGATCTCTGGGTCGCGTTCGCCCTCGGGCTGTTTGTGTGTGAGAGAGAGTGTCTGCGAGTGGAGCTGGGAGAGCAGGGAGCAGCAGCCAGCTTCCAGTGCACCACGTGGTCTGTTCTGCACTCTCTCCTATCTCTCTTCTCTTCTCCCTTCCTTTTTCTTCTCTCTTCTCTCATTTCTCATCTCGCTTCTGTCATCTCACATCCCTCTTCTCTTGTCTCTCCACTTCTCGCTTCCATCTCTCTTCTTCACACTTCCCTGTCTTCCTCTCTCTCTCTCTCTCTCTCTCTCTCTCTCTCTCTCTCTCTCTCTCTCTCTCTCTCTCTCTCTCTCTCTCTCTCTCTCTCTCTCTCTCTCTCTCTCTCTCTCTCTCTCTCTCTCTCTCTAACCCTGTCAGTCAGTGTACACAGTCTGCAATGGTACATTTAGTGCCGGCGTGTGTGTCGTCGGTTCGTCGGTGGCCGAACACGGGTTTTAACAGCCACGGTTCAACGAACGGGGAGAGGAAAGAGGAAGCCGATAAAAATAGGAGGTAGTTAACAATGGGCAGGTTGTGCTAATTAAGGGTTAACCGAAATGATTCCGGACGTTCAACCCTTTAAAGGCCAATGCAACAGTGGACGCGCGCCGGAAACACGGGAGAGGAAATGTCCGGATGAGAGATCTCTTTCCGGAAACTACAACGCCACGCCAAGTAGTGATCCGGAGGCTGGCGGCGGCGGCGGCTTGGGGGAGGGGGAGGGGGAGGGGGGGGATGCCTCGACGCCGGCCTCGCTTTCCTCTCTCTCTCTCTCTCTCTCTCCCTCTCTGTCTGTCTGTCTGTCTGTCTCTCTCTCTCTCTCTCTCTCTCTCTCTCTCTCTCTCTCTCTCTCTCTCTCTCTGTATCTGTCTATATCTAGCTCCCCCCTCCCTCCCCTCTATCTATCTATCTATCTTTATCTCTCCCTCTATCTATCTGTCTATCTCTATCTCACTCTCTTTCTCTCTCTTCTTCTTCTTCTTCTTTTCTTCTTCTCTTGTTTCGTTTTGCTGGTTTTATGTATGTTTCCACGTTGGAAACATATATAAACATACAGTAGAATCAACCCAGTTCAACGCGCTTTTCTGGCGTTCCATAAAAATCAGTAATGAGAAAAAGCGGACCTTAGAACAACACTTCAATCCCCATAGGAGAAAATAAGAGTAAGAGTCGCCATAGCATGCCAGACGAGGAGGAATTCAGCACCACGTGTTAAAGGTCCCGGCGTAAGGTCCTTTCGCCTCGGGACGAGAGAAAACGGGAAGCGAGTGCTGGACGTGAAGTGGGGGGAGAGGGGGGGGCTGAGGGGTGGAGGAGGGGGGGAGGGGACGCTACTGCACTTCGTCATATTCACCTTTTCCTGTATTGTGTCCTCGATGCTGTTCGTATTTGTCATGGAGAGAGAGAGAGCGTTACTGTTTATAGATTTCATCTTCGTGTATGTCTGGATTTTTCCAAGATCGAGTGTGCGTATCGATATTTTTGTGTGTATATTGACAAGATGTAGATTTTTTTCATCGTGTCTTATTTACATATGATATCTTCCTTGCGATACCTAGAAAGTTCTCCCAGTCAGGTGACTCACCAAATAGAGCGATAAAAACCCATAAATCTCCTCTGGCGCGGGGCCATTGGGCTCAAAATCCGCTCTGAAAGGCCGGAGTCCCCGCCTAAGGGTCAGCCCCCGTGGCCGGCGCCTCCCCCGAGCCCGGCGCGGCTGCCCTGGTGTCTCCGATCCCTCCATACATCCTCGTTCGACACAACAACAATGCAAAACAAAGGCGCGGGCGAGGACAATGGCGGCCGGCTCGGGGGCGCACAATGGGCTTGCAGGTCGTCGCGGCGAGGAGCTTGCCCTCGCGGGGGGTGCGGGAGGGGGAGGGGGGGGGCGGGCGCGGCTGGCGGAGTCCTTCCCGCTGCGGCCTTGTCGGAGGACTCGGCGGGGCAGGAGAGGGAGGCCGAAAGGGCGGGGGGCGGCGGGCGGGCGTATCATTGTTGCAGATAAGCGTGAGGTTTGCGGGCGGCCATCGGCGCGTCTCCGTGATTGGCCTCCGGAGGTCGTCATTACGCTCCGGGAGGCCGAGGCGTCTCCAAGAGGCTCAGTGGCCCCCTTTCGAGGCTAATGGCGGCGTAATGGGAGTATGTAAATGAGGAAAGGCTCTCGGGCCCCTTTGAAAGACGACGCGCCATTATGGCTCGAGGACACGCCGAAGGAGGAGGGCGGGAGCATGCAGGGCCTTTTAGTTCTCGGCTCCTGCCTTTGTGCCCCGTGCAAGGATCCGGATGCTGCAGCAAGGGAGGGACGAGGCGAGTTATGGGGACGTAATGCATCCTGGCGGCCCTCGGAGTCGTGTTTTTTCACCCAAAGCATAATGGCGCTGTCAGTCGACCCGGGCGAGCGACGCGGACAATCGCCGAAGGAGAGTGTGAAGCTCCGGTATTGTGGGCGAGTGACATGGGTCAGGTCCCGCCGCTGTTTCCCCGGGACGGCAGCGGCGGGGCCCTTTGTCGCTTTCGTTAGTGTGTTCCCATTTGGGCTCCAGCATTCAGCCCTCCCCCACCCCAGTCCCTGTTTCCTGCCGTGAATATCCAAAGCTTTCTCTCTCTCTCTCTCTCTCTCTCTCTCTCTCTCTCTCTCTCTCTCTCTCTCTCTCTCTCTCTCTCTCTCTCTCTCTCTCTCTCTCTCTCTCTCATTTCGCTGGCCAATACCTCCGTTCGCGCTCCTGCTTTTCACCTGCAGATTCCATCTACCTTTGGAAGTCCCCGCATTGAAGTGGCATTAGCGATATTAGCTCGATGGCTGTCTTAAGGAAAAGGAATGTTTACCGACAGCTATAGCCCCTATTACAGACGGCACAAAGGCCATATTCCCTTAATGATGGCCAGTTCTCCGTTTCTTGAAAGGAAGCCTTAGGTCTTGGGCCAAGGATCCGTTGGGGCGTCTTTGGCGTGGCAGCCCCTCGGGAGAATATCAATCGGGATTAAGGGGGATGATCCTGCCTCGTGGAAATTTAGATTGTCAGCAAAGCTAGGCCCGAGGACTGCCTACGATTATTCCCGCCGCCCAGATTTAGATGTAGGAGGCGATAGAGGCCGACCAGTGTTCGCTGATTTAGATTAAACTCCCGATAAATATGGTAATAGGGCTTCTGGTCTCAGCGGGCGGGGGCTATCGGAGCCCCGGGATCTTATCGGCCGAAGTGTGTTGTGTGGCGGACATTATCCGAGCCCTGGGAACGGCTTTATCTTCTGCGAATGACTTATTTTGAACTGCCTCAAGCCCTCTGTTTCAAGACTAACCTCCGCCTTTCCTCCCGCAGAGCCCGAGTTCGTGCAGGTGGAGCCCTCGGCCGTGGCGGTGGCGTCCATCGTCGCCGCCGTGCGAGGCCTCAACGTCGCCGAGTGGGCGGCCATCCTGTCCAGCCTGGCGGACGCCGTCAACCTGGACGCCCACGCCCTCCAGCCCATCGTCGAGCAGATCGAGATGGTCGTCGAGAAGGAGACGGCGATCCTCCCTGAAAGCATGCACGTGCAGCAGCAAGCACAGCAGGCACAGCAGCAGCAACAGCAGCAGCACCCCACCACGCCCACGAACAAGCAGCAGCCCACCTCGCCCATGGAGTTTTTTGACGGCAACGAAACTCCGACCGACCTGACGGACATCCACTTCTGATGGCGGAAGCGTCAGTAGGGCGTTGCATGTCGGCCGCAGCGGCCTCGCGGGCGCCGCTGCGGGGCTTAGACGTAGAAGTCGTAACGGACGCGCTGCAGAGGAGACGCGGCCGGCGCGGGTCGAGCCCTCACATCCTCCTCCTTGCGCCTCAGGTATCCGAGGATCAGACAGCGTTCCTGGCGAAGGACCTCCGACGGGGCCGCGGAGGGACGCCTGTGCAGATCCTCAAAATGAAGAAAAAGTTTTCTTTTCAAGCGAAGCTGTAGCCTAACCAAAGACATTTCAAGGAGGAAGTGAAGTGGCCGCGACGCCCGACGGCCGCCGCAGACGGGTGGAAATCCAAAGGCCCCCTCGGCAGGGTCGCTGGGTGACACGTCGCCGAGGCCCGAGGGGGCGGCGAGAGCAGGATCCGTCGCGGGAGCGCCGGCGCGTCCCAACGCAGCGCGATCTGGCTCATACCAAATGGTGTAGATCTCAGTCATTTTTCTGTATCCAGTCAAAGTCAGGGGCGGGGGACCTTGGGGAACGACGTCCTCTCCTTCGGGAGTTGCAGGCTGCCTCGGGCCTTTGCTGCTTCTCAAGGGTGCTCCCAAAAATATATAAAAAAGTACAACAAAAATTGCATCCTTAAGATTCAGTCCAGCGCCAGGACGCCTCGACTCGCAAGGGAAGGAGGGCCTTGAAGTAACTAAACCGCAGGAGAAGCAGGACCATCAGTCGAAGACGCTGATGGAGGGTCGAGCGCAGGGAGAAGGAGAAGGAGGAGAAGGGCGCGGCAACAATCCGGCGCCTCCTGCTCCCTCCATCCTTCCCGCGCCCTACACCCTCCTGCCGAGCCTTTAGGTGTACAGTAGATTAAGTAGTGCCTTAAGAGACAAGCCCGTCTGGAAACCTGTCGTGTTGCAGGCGAGAAGTTGCCCCGTTGCGTCGCTCTCGCTGATGTCAACGGGAGCCGGTTGATCGCAACGAGTTCGAGAAGAACATCGGAAAACAAAGAATCGCTCTCGTCCCCAGCTGGACTCGAGAGCGGCCGCCTTCAAGCTGTACGCGCAACCCCCCTTATTTTCCTTCACGAAACATATTCGAACACGACATAACGTGTCAGTATTATTTAAGTCATAATCAAATATATGTTAATGGAAACGTCAGAACCACGGTGCTCTTATATTTTTGGATTCTCAACAAGACGAGGAGGACTTAGCGGATTCGGGCATTAGCTTGGGGAAGGTCTCAGTCCAGTGTTTGTGGATGCTGTTCTGGAGATAACAAACGAACAAATTCCATGATCTCGTAGGTTGTATGAGAAAACCATGCGCAAATAACATTGTTCTCTCTTGTATAAATCATATTATGTATATATTGTGTATACTTGTTAATATTGCTACTTATAGGCTGTTTTATAATATATATTTTGAAGTATGTAACGTGGATTCCAGTGTCGCTTCGTTTATCAGATGCTTACCCCTTTTCCCTCGAGTATCAGAAAGCAGTTTTGATGCCTGAATATATTATATTTGTAATCTTTCATTCCTACGTTTATTTGCATTCTATTTGCGTTCTTGTGAATCTAATTGCCTTTTATTTCGATTTGGTAACGTTTTGTTCGAGTGTTTGTCAACCTCTTTACCTGAATAAGTGCCTTGTGCCTCAAGTCGGAAGCTCTGTCTAGAATGCATTCACTTCCGTCGTTTGTAGAGAAGTATAAGCGATCAACTTGTCGGATCTACTATTTTTCCATTTTTCTGTACGGAATATTTGTGCCTTATAAAAAATTCCATGAGGTGATAAAAAATATAATTTGAAGAATTGTGATGTCTTAAAAAAATGATTGTCACTGTTTAGTTAATTTATAGAGTAATATTATATTTGATATAAAAATCTCCATATTCTGCACACACGCAGACAGGAAAGGAAAGAATTATCGATATAATTTTTAAGTAATTGTGAATGGTGAATAGATGCATGTTTGTCAAGCTCGTGAGAGTAAAAGTGATGCTTGGATGAGTAAAATATTTTTTAGAAAATCTTCAAAAATATAATCCTAGGATAAATTGTAATTTCAATTATCATTTATTTTATTATATTTTATTTTTTCGTCTCGCTTTTTTTTCGTTTTCTTCAAAGCACTGAAATAACCGTCCGTGTTTTTTCTCTCAAACGTTCCTTTAATGATTATTATTAGATACTATCGTCATTATTCATCTTATTGATATGTATTTTTTTCTATTCTTATTTTTATTTATGTCTTTGAATGTAGTATGGCGTGTGTGATGACCTGGCCTCAGGTATTCTCTAGTCGCGACCTTTCTTGGGGTTTGGGAGAGGGGGGGCGGGGGGGAGGGGGAATGTTCAGCCATGGCGAATCCAGTCTTCCTTTTTTTTTTTCTTTTTTTTTTATTCATTCGTTTGATCACCGCTTTTTTTTTATCATTTCTTTCGTCTATTTGGGATATGTATGGATTTTTTTTTTATTGTTAAGAGGCGAAGTCAGTTTCGAATTTCACCCCCACTCCCGTTTTCTTTCACACGTCGAAGTCTGTGTATTTATTTAAGTCTCCCCCTATTTATTTATTATTTTTTTTCTTTCTCTTCCAACCACCTCCCCCTCCTCCCACCCCCTCCCCCTCTCTGCTGCCACACGATACACACATAATTTATGCATTTTCACAAACACAAACATAAATACGTTTTTATATCATTTTTTTTCTCCCGATCAAAGTCTGGCTGTCATTGTCGACTCCGCCCACTCAGAAGAAAGGTTGTCTAATACCTCGTTTTCTTTAAATGATTTTTTTTTTTTTTTTTTTTTTTTTTTTTTTTTTTTTTTTTTTTTACTTCAATTTCTCTTTTTTTAACGAAGCGTTGTGTGTTGTGTACAAAAGTTTCACACATGCTTTGCCTACGTAGTGTTCTGTAAGATAGACACGAAGGCTTTTTCCTCCAGTTTCTTGCGTTGAAACTGTATTAATTTTATT
>NC_091583.1:10074058-10081558 GCF_042767895.1 Penaeus vannamei | reverse complement strand
TTGTAAATTATGTACAGATGTCAGCTTAGAAGAGAAGAAGAAGGAAGAGGAGGAGGAATCATGATTATAATAAATGGAGGAGGAGTAGGAGGAGTAATGATAAAAGGAGGGGGAGGAGTGGGAGGAAGAGAAGGAGGAAGAGAGGAGGAAGAGGAATAATGATAATAATAAAAAAGGAGGAGAAGGAGGAGGGCGAAGAAGAGAAGGGGGGAGAGGAGGAAGAGAGGGAGAGGGGAAGATGGAAGGGTTGCGGGAGGAGGAGAAGGATGGGGCAGGAATAGGAGGAGCAGGAGAAGGAAAAGGAAAATAGGAGTAAGAGAGAAAAAAAAGAAACAAGATGAGGAGAAAAGCACTATCATAAAAAAAGAGAAAAGCAAAATGGAAAAATAAAAAAAGAGAAAAAATGTGAAAGAGAACCAGAAAACAAAGAAACAAACAAACACACAAAAAAGATACATAACGAATAAACATAACAGACAGACAAGAAAGGAGAGACAGGCAGGTGAGGGGACTGGAACGAAATAACTGGAAGAGGATAATGAAATGCGACAAACGCCCTGATACGATCGAAGCGAGAGTGTGAATTATTGAAAATGAAACAAATAGAAAAATAAACAAGGTACATGAATAAATGAATAAATCAAAGCATTGGTGGGTACATTAGATAGACAGATAGATAAAGAGGAAAAAGAATGGATTGATGCTTGAATACAGAGAGGAGAAAGGGAAGAGGAGAGAAGAGGAGATGCGAAAGAAAGAGAGAGAGAGAGAGAGAGAGAGAGAGAGAGAGAGAGAGAGAGAGAGAGAGAGAGAGAGAGAGAGAGAGAGAGAGAGAGAGAGAGAGAAAGAGAGAAAGAGAGAGAGAGAGACAGACATACAAACAGACAAACGGACAGAGACCTGAGTAAGAAAGAGAGCGAAGAAAACCTAAAACAAAAACAAAACAGAGCAACAGACCCCCCCTCCCCCCCTCCCTCCAACACCATACAACATCCCCGCAAATAAAGATATCCCCAGAGTATTCCAAATGTTCGCTAATTAAGAGCAAGATCAAATGGCTGATAAGAACACGTGCCATTATCACCAAATAAGATATGCAAGATATAAATCTCAAGAGAATAATAATAAGCCGTTATCTAAGAGGTCAACTGATGCATTGAACTGATCCTATAAATTAGCTTATTATTGTTATGGCTGATGAGGATGTTGTTATTGTGATTGTTGTCCTGGAACAGTTTCGTTATGATAACATCTTTGTATTAAGAGGATCTGACAGTGTGTATGGGTATTGCTGTACGATTAGGTATGCAATTGCTATTCTTATTCTTTGAATTATTATTATCATTGTTGCTGTTATTGTTATTATTATCATCGTTATTCATCATTACTATTATTTGCATTATTATTGTTGTTTTTATTATTGTTATTATTAGTATCATTATCACTCATATGATTATTGTTACTACCATTATTATTATTATCATCATCATTATTATTATTATTATTATTATTATCATTATTAACATTATTATTATAATTATTACTGTCATTATCATCATTTTCATTCTCATTATTATCACTATCAGTTAGAGTTATTTTAATTGGTAGATAAGATGATGATTATAAACCTTATGAGAATCACATTTATCAACTACTGTCCTTTTATTAAACGCTAATTGTCGTATTTTCATCTGAACTGAATCCGTGATCTGGTTTTATTATTTTCTCATTACCGACGCTTGTAATGGTCAATAAAGTGATGGTGAAATGATATTGCAAACCGTATTTCATCCATCATGTCATAGGTATCGGTTCGTGACGTAAATCATATTCGTTAATTGTATCTTTCTTTCTGTTCTATTATCATTATTCTCGTTGCTTCTCTGTTATTTCGTTATTATTTTCGTCACTTTTATTATTCTCTTTCTTTCATTTTTTTCGCTTTTTTTCTCCCTTTATTCTTATTCTCTTCTCATTCTTATCTCTTTTTTTTCTTTTTCCTTCTCCCTTCTTTTATCAGTTTATTCCTTATGCACCGTCTTTCGCACGAGCTCAATGTCCTCCGACTTTTACCTTCACCTTTATTCTAACCTTTGCCCTCTCATCCTTATTCTTTCCTCGCCCCTTTGTCCACCTCCCCCCCCCTCCCCCCTCCTTCCACCCTATTTCTATGACGTGACAATTCCTCTTCTCTCTCTCTTATTTCATGATTATTCTGGTCTTTCTTCTCTTCCTATTCATTGTTATTTTTTCTGTCTTTTTGTGTCATTATTCTTTTTAGCCTTCCTCTTTTTTATTTTTCTTCTTATTTATCGTTCTTTTCTCCTTCTCTAACTTCTCTTTATTCGACACTAGCTCCTTCACTTTTTTCTCTTCTTCTCCTCCTTTTCCCACTTCTTTCTCGTTGATATTATTATTATTATTATCATCACATTGTCATTATTATATTCATCATAATTATCATTATCATTATAGTCATCATGATCATAATTATCGTTACCATTATTATCATTATCATTGCTATCATTATTATTATCATTATCATTATTATCTTCACTATCATTATTATCATCATCATGCTACTGGTATTGTTGTTTGAGTTTCTGCTTCTTCCTCAGCTCCTTATTCTTTTTCTATTTCTCTTCCTCCTCCTCCTCTTCTTCTTCCTATTCTCATTTACTTCTCTTCCTCCTCATTTTCTTTTTCTACCTCCTCCCCTTCCTTCTCATTTTCTTTTTCTATCTCCTCCCCTTCCTCCTCATTTTCTATTTCTATCTCCTCCTCCTCATTTTCTTTTTCTATCTCCTCCTCCTCTTCCTCATTCTCTTTTTTCTATCCCCTCCTTCTCCTCCTTATTTTCTTTTTCTATCACCTCATTTTCTTTTTCTATCTCCTCTTCCTCCCCCTTTTCTTCTTCTTCCTCCTCCCTCCTCCCTCCCTCCCTCCCCCTCCCCGACAATCGTCTCCGACAGCGTTTCCTCCCCAGAATTTCCCACGCATTAAGGTACACATCCGCGGCAAGACTCCCACACTGTGCGCCCCACCCATCTGCAACACGCGCCCTCCCCCCGCCTCCCACGCCCATGCCCCTCCCTCCTCCGCTCCGCCCCCGCCTCCCACGCCCCATGCCCCTCCCTCCTCCGCTCTGCCCCTCCCTCCTCCGCTCTGCCCCTCCTCCCTCCCTCTCTCCTTCTTGCTTCCTTTACTTTATTTCTCTCCTCATTGTTTCTTGTCATTTCTCTCTCTTCTCCTTGCTTCTTTTCATTTATCTCTCTCCTCCTTGCTTCTTTTCATTTATCTCTCTCTTTCTTGCTTCCTTTCCTTTTCCTCTCTCCTCCTTGCTAATTTTCCTTTACCATTTTTCTCCTTGCTTCCTTTCCCCTACCTCTCTTAACTTTGCTATCCTGCTCTACCTCTCACCTCCTTGCTTTTCTCTTCCTCGCCTCCTTCCCCCTACTTCTCTTATCCTCGCTACCCTCTTCCCCGTTCCTTCTTCTTGCCCTCTCCTCTCTGCCATTCTCTTCCCTCCCCGTTATCCCTTGTCTCTCTTCTCCCTAGCCTTCTCTTCCCTGCCCCTCTTCCCCTCCCTGCCTCACCCGCCCCACCTGTCCACCACCTGTCTCCTCAGATGGGGCTATGAGGCTCTAAGCTCCTCGGCGTCGAGGTCTTGGCTGTCTTTCTCTCTCTCTCTGCCTGTCTGTCTCTCTCTCCTTCTCTGTGTCTGTGTATGTCGGTCTCCCCCCTCTCTCTCTATCCAGCTCTCTATCTATCTGCCTCCTTCTCTCTCTCTATCCATCCATCTATCTATCTATCTCCCTCCCTCTCTCTCTCTCTCTGTCTGTCTGTCGGTCTCCCCCCCTTTCTCTATCTATCTGTCTCCTTCTCTTCCTCACTCCTCTCTCTCTCTCTGTCCATCTATCTATCTATCTCCCTCCCTCCCTCTTTCTCTCCCCCTCTCCCTCTCTCTCTCTCTCTCTCCCTCTCTCTCTCTCTCCCTGGCGTCTTCTGCCCCGACGCGCTCGCCAGATGCTGCAGTCTAGATCTGTGTCTGATATGTCTGAGCCACAATACTGATGATGGTTATGGTTCTTCCACCTTCTTGGGCCGCGGACATACTATCCACATCGATATCCACTCTTCTGGCCTCTTATTTCTCTCTCCTACCATCCACTCCGCCATCTCCCAATTTTGTATTTCCTCTTCTTCTCATTTTTGTTTTCCCTTTTTCTTCTCATTTATTGTTCTTTCCCCGTTCTCTTTATTCGACATTACCTTCACTTTTTTCTTCTTCTACTTTTCCCACTTGTTTCAAGGCGAATGGGACAGAGGGAGATGGGGATGGGAAGAGAGACAGAGGAGGAGGCTAGGGAGAAGAGAGACAAGGGATAAAGGGGAGGGGAGAGAATGGCAGAGAAGAGAGGGCAGGGAGGAGAAGGCAAGGGAGAAGAGAGACAAGGAATAAAGGGGAGGGAAGAGAATGGCAGAGGAGTAGGCACACCATATACCTTTCTTAAGCCACACTGTTAGCGACCCACCGACCAGCCCACCCACCCACTCACCCACGCCCACGATGCAGCTGCCACGCGACGGGCTCTGTCACCCGCAAGACACCCTCCGCCCCTTCCCCTGCCCCCCCCTCTACCCCATCCTTCGCTTCCTACCCCCCCCCTCTCCTCTTCAACCCCTTCCCTCGCCTCCTACACCCCTCCCCCTCTCTCGCCGCCCACCCACCCCTCCTCTACCCCACCCCCCTCCTCCTACGCCCCTCCAGCTGCTCCTAACCAGTCCGGCAGCTGCATTAAAAGGACTCCCAAGGACATCCTTACTACGCGGTCACTACCCTTTACTATCAGCCCCCTCCCCCCCCCCCCCGAGTCCAAACCACTACCCCCCCCCCCCCCCCCCTCTTGCATTATCTTTCCTACGGTCCTTCCATTTTCTATCATTTACTCCCTCTCCTCTTCTCTCTTCCTCGTCAGAAAAGTGAGAATGATATTTGATATCGAACATCATCTTGATCCTTATCATTACAGACATTACTAATCTTGTCCTCAATCGCCATCGTTTGCCACCGTCTTCATTAACGCGTTTCTTCTTTCATCATTAATTAAATAAGCAATCATCCCCTCCAAACAATAATAATAAATGAATAGATAAAAAATAAATAAACGCAAAATAATATTCAAAACACCCAACAACAAATCCGAAACCTCGCAATCACTTTTTCGTTCGGATCCAAACCGGGGCAACAAATCTCAGCCGGGCTTCCGAACGCCAGCGGAGGGAGTGTCACCAACTTCAATAACCTCATTATCCTCGCCGTCAACGGAAGCCGCGTTCACGATGTATCCAGAAGCAGATGCAGCGCGTCCTCCTAAACGCCTGATTGACAAAAAAAGGGAAAAAAGAGCGATTCAGATTCTGTGATAAGAGCAGAGGTTCCGCAGCATCCGGCAGACAGCGGGCTGGGGAGATGGCGTATGCTCTTAATGAGGGAATATTGGTCAACAAGGATAATGGGTTGATGGGAGATGAGGTTGATGAGCGGATAAGCTGTTGGGAGGATCTGGCTGGTTGGGTATTAGGGTTGACGGGGCAGTAGGTTGACGGAGGGGTATCCTGCTGCTGGTTGACAGCGGAGTGACAAAGGGATAGGACTTGGAGGATAGGTATTGAGTTGACGAGGGAATGGGTTGACGGCGGAGTGGTTGACAAGGGGATAGGGCTGTTGGAGGATAAGCACTGAGTTGACGTGGGAATGCGTTGACAGTGGAGTGACTGACAAGGTACTAGGGCTACTCGGGAATAGGTACTCAGTTGACAGGGGAATGCGTTGACAGGGAAAGGGGACTACAGGGAAACTTTTTGAAAAGAAACAGTTGACAAGGTAGCAAACCAGATAAGTAAGCTGCCAGGGAGATATAGATTGACAGAGAAGTAGATTCGCGGAAGAGCATGAAAAGTCTGAAATAAATTATTTGGTTGACAAGGTAAAGGGTTGACGGAGGACTGGGTTAGGGAGTAAAGATGCAGGAAAATAGATCTTGAGTTTGAAATGGCGCTGGTTTGCAAAGGGAACGAGAATAAAAGAATGGATTGACAGCGAGCTTAACTGACACGTGGCTGATTCGACAAGGGAATGGGTTAACAGGAAAGTGCATTGACAACGGAGAAAGATTACAGGAGAATGCAGCTGATAACAACAGGCAGTTGGGTTGGCAAGAGACTGAGCTAACGAGGTAATTGGCCAGTACATGATCACATGACAATAGACCAAGTTGACGGGAAAAACTTGACAAAGGAATGAAGGAATGACGTGAAAAAACCTGGCAGAGGAATGGATTGGTAGCTAAATGTTATCGATGTTAACTGACAATGAAAATATTCTAAAAAAAAGAAGAAAAAGCTATGGGATTTAAAAGAAATAAAGTATTTGAAAGTAGGCCGGAATGAAGGGGAATGACTTAAGAAGGATTTGAGTTAATTGAGTGGGATGATGTTTTGCGATCGAAGAATTAATAAAGGAATCAGGTGAGGATAATAAGATAGTGAAATTGTTTAGGAAAATAGGCCTGCCCACTATCTCTCTCCCCTTCTACAGAAAAATAATTGAAGATATTGTTGTGTTTATCTTCTGGATTTGAACATTTCCTAAGTTTAACGAATTTATTCCTTCTACCGGAAAAATGTCATGTACAATGTTCTTAATGAGAGAATCCCACTGCTGTTGGTTGCGAGATAAAGCGAGATAAAACGAGAAAAGACGAGATGCAGCTGAGGGCGGAATTTCCGTGTTTTATCTTGGTTTCGGGGGGGGGGGGGATTGGCGACGAAAATGTGGATCTTAAATGAAGGTTAAGGGGTAGTACATATATACACGTACAAATACACATGTAATATAATCTTACACGCAAAACACACACACACACACACACACACACTCAAACACACTCCATCCTCACTCACACACAACCCCCCCCCCTCCTTCCACACACACACAACCCCTTCCTTCTTCTACACTCACCCCAAAGTGCCTATCACACCATGATCAGGTATGCAGGTGTGGAGACGACTGACCACCTTCACCTGCTGACCTGCCGCGCCACGCCACGACCTGCTCTCACCACCTGTCCCCGCAGTCTGGTGAAAATCTTGGCCTGTCCCGTTGTGTTAAAAAACGGAGCACGAGGCCGACGCTCCGAGGGGGGACTCAAGGAAATCTGCTGGCGGGCGGGTGTACTGGGAATATATGTCGGTTTGTGGTTTGTTTTTGCCTTTGTTTCTTAGAGATTTGTTTGAGTGGGCTTCAAGATTTGGATTTCTTTAAAGTAATACGTTATAGCGAAAATAATGATAACAAGAATTGAGTATGAATGAACATGGAAAATCGAATTAAATAGCAGTATACAAAATAGTGAGATTATTTGTAAATTTTCTCTTAATAACAATCATTTGAAACAGTGATGCGAGTAATATAGATATCTAATATATCGCGTAGAG
>NC_091583.1:10061558-10064058 GCF_042767895.1 Penaeus vannamei | reverse complement strand
AGAAGAAGAAGAAGAAGAAGAAGAAGAAGAAGAAGAAGAAGAAGGAGGAGGAGAAGGGGGATGGGAGGAGGAGGGGGAAGGGGATGGGAGGAGGAGGAGGTGGAGGAGGAGGGAGGAGGAGGAGGAGGGAGGAGGAGGGGGGGGAGGGAGGAGGAGGAGGAGGAGGGGGAAGGGGATGGGGAGGAGGAGGAAGATTAGGAGGGGGAGGGGTAGGAGGAGGAGGGAGGAGGAGAAGGGGAAGGGGGAGGAGGAGGAGGAGGGGGGAGGAGGAGGAGGAGGGGGAAGGGGATGGGAGTAGGAGGAAGATTAGGAGGGGGTAGGAGGAGGAGGAGGAGAAGGGGAAGGGGGAGGAGGAGGAGAGGAGGGGGAGGATAAGGAGGAAAAGAAGAAGATAAAGAAGGAGGAGAGTGAGGAGGGGGAGGATAAGGAGGAAAAGAAGAAGAAGGAGGAGGAGAAGAAGAAGAAGAAGGAGGAGGAGGAGAAGAAGAAGAAGGAAGAGGAGGAGGAGAAGAAGAAGAAGGAGGAGGAGGAGAAGAAGAAGAAGGAGTAGGAGGAGGAGTAGAAGAAAAAAAAGTAGAAGGAGTAGAAGAAGGAGAAGAAAAATATAAGGGAAGGGAAGAAGGGATTAAGGAAGAGGGGTTTCGAGTGAGGGGAGAAGAACCTCGTTATAAGGACCGGATGTGGATAAACTTCAGCCAAGGGGGATGAGATAGTGGGGGGGGTGGGGGGGTGGAGGTCGTGTGCCGGCGTGCTGTAGTTTCGTTATAAAAAGTAATGACGATCGTAATGATGATGATAATGATGATGATGATGGTAAAAATGATAATAGCTATCATGATGACAGTACTGATTAATGCTAAATAATGCTTAATAATGCTTATGAGGATAGTAATAATGATATATATAATGATAATGATTATGCGAAAAGTAAATAATTATAATAAAGATAATACTAATGATAATAATGATAATGGTCACAGTCATAGTAATAATAATGATAATAACAAGAATCATCATAATTATTGTTGTTATTAGTACTATCATTATTACTGTTATCATTATCCCTTAGCAATCCCTCCCCCTCTCTGTACACCCCTCCCCCTCTCTGTACACCCCTCCCCCTCTCTGTACACCCCCTCCCCCTCTCTGTACACCCCCTCCCCCTCTCTGTACACCCCTCCCCTCTCTGTACACCCCTCCCCCTCTCTGTACACCCCCTCCCCCTCTCTGTACACCCCCTCCCCCTCTCTCCACGCCGTGTACACATACGTACTTAAACGGGCATGCGCGGGGGTGGGTGGGGAGGGGGGTGGCGGACCTGGTAAAGGAGTGGAGAATTTTTTCCCCTTTTTTCGTTTATTTTTCATTATAATTTCTTTTCCTTATCTTTATTATTCTTTATACTTTCTATTACTTTTTTTTTCTTTTCTTTCTTATCCTTTTTTATCCTTCGTCCTTCTCCTTCTTCCCTTTCTTCTTCTTTTCTTCTCCTCTTCCTTTCCCATTCCTTCATTAATTCTAATTTTTTCAACCTTCGTCTTCGAAAAAGAGATGGACGGGAGAAGAGAATCGGATGAAAAGAGAAAAAGAAAGAAGAAAGCGAAAGAGAGAAAAAGAGAAAGAAGAAAGAGAGAAAAAAAGAAAAATAGAATGAGGAGGAGGAGGGGAAGAAGGATGATAAGAAGAAGAAAAGAGAATAGCGAAGGAAGGGAATGAGAGAACCAGGGACTGAAAAGAAAAGGGGAAAAACAAAAAGATCAAGTGAAAGCAAAGAAAATAAAAAAGAAGGAAAGCGAAAGAAAGGAAAAACCGAAAGAAATCAAAGACAAGAAGAAGGAAAAAGAAATACAAGGAAAAGCCAAAAAAGATAAGAAAAGAGAGAAAAACAAGCAGGCAAACAAATGAAAACAGAAAGAAATCAAAGACGAGAAGAAGGGAAATAAAAAGCAAGAGAAACGCAGAAAGGAAAAAGTATCAAGAAGAAAGGAAAGGCGAATGACAGGAAGAAATAAAAGATAGAAAGAAATAAAAAAAATATAAAGAAAAGAATGAAAAAAAAGGAGAACAAACCAGGAAAAAATAAAAAAAAACAAAGATAAGAAAAATGAAAAACAAAGACAAACAGAAAGTTAAGCAAGGTAGACAGAGACAAGAACAGAGTCCAAAGTCCGACGAAACCCAACACCATGACCTGGCTCTGCACGATTCCAGAAAACCTCCACAAAGTACATATTTGCGTCTCTTTGCCTTCCCTCAAGACATGGAGGCGGGACGAAAAAAGAGAGGAAGGATAAAAAAAGGAGAGAGAGAGAGAGAGGACAGGAGGGAGAGAAGGAGGGAGAGAGTGAGAGAGTGAGAGAGTGAGAGAGTGAGAGAGTGAGAGAGTGAGAGAGTGAGAGAGTGAGAGAGTGAGAGAGTGAGAGAGTGAGAGAGTGAGAGAGTGAGAGAGTGAGAGAGTGAGAGAGAGAGAGAGAGAGAGAGAGAGAGAGAGAGAGAGAGA
>NC_091583.1:10041558-10044058 GCF_042767895.1 Penaeus vannamei | reverse complement strand
AGAGGGAGAAAGAGAGAGAGGAGAGGGAGAGAGGGAGAGAGGAGAGAGAGAGAGAGAGAGAGAGAGAGAGAGAGAGAGAGAGAGAGAGAGAGAGAGAGAGAGAGAGAGAGAGAGAGAGAGAGAGAGAGAAATAAAGAGAGAAACAGAAACAGAGACACAGACAAAAAGACCAAACGAAATAGAGAAAAAGAAACAGAAACATAGACATAGACAGAGAAGGAGAGAGTCAGAGGGAATATATTTCACATTTTTCTACTTACGGCCTGATTTATGACGAATAATCCGTCATCCACCTCCCACGTCTATAATTATTAGTCACGGATGTACACTCGACAAAGCCAGCGTAACGCGCCGCTCATCTGCTGCAAGATCCATCTATCAAATGCAAAAAGTGTAAGTAAGAGGGGGGGAAATAGTGTATATACAGCAGTCATAACAAGGAATAAATTTTCGTGGGAACCTAAGATACATATATATATATATATATATATATATATATATATATATATACATATATATATATATATATATATATATATATATATATATATATATATATATATATATATTTTTTTTTTTTTTCGATCAACTGCGTAGTTCGTAAAAATACTGATATGTTGCTGACAGTCGTATTTATTACTACTACTACCACCACTACCACTGCTACTACTAATAACATTACTACCACTTCTACTACTATGCTATTGCTATTAATATCACTACTACTACTACTACCACTACCATTACTACTAATACCATTACCACTACGACTACTATGGTACTGATACTACTATCACTACTACTACTACTATGCTACTGCTACTATCACTACTACTACTATAACTACTACCATTAACCATAACAAACAGATCATCAACAGAGACACATATAAGACTCAAAATACCATTCCTTCTTCCTTCTTAAAAAAAAAAAAAAAAAATGTAAAAAGAAAAAAGAAGAAGAAGAAAAAAAAAAAAACACGCAGATGTAGCCCCTCCACCCACACGCGCGTGCCATCAACCGCACTCATTTATTTCCCGACCAGATCGTGCGTGTGTGCGTGTGTAGTCCCAGCCTGTGTGCGCGAAAGGTGAACGTACCAGTGTTCCGGCGAGTGCAACAGCAGTGCGCGATTAATTTGCATATCGATCCACTTGATTATACCGCCGTAATGATGTTAACATTTGACTTCCGGTTCGGGGCTTAATCATCAAGGGTATTGTGGGGAGCCTTTGGGGATTTCTGGGGGATTGTCGCGGGGGGGGGGGGGGGTTGCAGTTGTAGTAGTAGGGATAGTAGTAGTTGTAGTAGTAGAAGGAGGAGGAGGAGTAGGAGGAAGATGAGAAGGAATGGTGGTAGATGCAGAAGTAGTAGTAAAAGTAGTAGAGACTATTAGTAGTAGTAGTAGTAGTAGGAGTAGTAGGAGTAGTAGTAAGAGGTGGAGGAAGAAGAGGAGGATGACGATTGTAGTAGTAGTAGTAGTAATTAGTGGTAACAGTAGAATGGGGAGCAGTAGTAGAGTAGTACTATTGTTGGTACCAGTGATTGCAGTAGGAATTGTATTAATATGTTATTGGTAGAAGTAATAGTAATAATAGTAATAGTATTGGCAATAGAAGTTGTAGTTGTAGTAGTAGTAGTCATAGCATCAGCATTAGTAGTCGCAGTAGTAGTAGTAGTAAGTGTTAGTAGCGGTAGAAGTAGTAGAAGGCAATTGTAGTGATGTAGTACAATTATGCATAGTATTGATGATAATGATATTTGTGTGTTTCTTAATATGCAAATAAGTTTTCCGTTTATGGCTCTATTCTGATGCATGTCGTTTCCCCTTGATTCATCTGCCGAATTTTAATGTCACTTTCCGGAATAATTCTGAATTGGCTAAACACATTCGAAAGTAAAATACGACGTGACTCTATCCGCTTAAGAATATTCCTTTCGGTTTTATTCGGAGATTCACATGAGCCTCCCTTAAGGCCGATTCCAGACCCAAAACGCACACGAAAAACGCCCTAGCGCCTCCCCCTCAGCCCTCCAGCCCGACCCAGCACATATATTAACCAATCATCGACAGGTATAGAAAGGCATCTCGCCCTCACGATCATCCCTTTGGACTCTTGAATATATTTTCCCCCGAGTCTTTCATATTCCTACGACTGCTCTTTTGTGCATTAGTAAAATCCCATTTATTATCGTAGCTGCGGAAGGCCCTCTTTCTCTTCGGGTTTGTACGTAACTGCGCGCTTTGGGAAAATGGCGGCTTGCAGACGAACTTTATTCCCTTTTATTGCTTCACTTTACAGTACATAAAGTTTCCTCTCACTCCATGTCAAAGGTATAAATGCCTCCCCATCAGTTTCATTATTCTTATACAGTCAGCATTACCATAATAACATTGTCCTGCTAAGACATTCTCGAAATGTTGCCATACGCTCGTCATCCTCTTAATTCTCACCGTACGCGCGTTTTCTTAAACAAGTTTCTGTGATTATAACATACA
>NC_091583.1:10029058-10031558 GCF_042767895.1 Penaeus vannamei | reverse complement strand
AGAGCTACCGATAGACACAAATACCAGGATGATAACCTCAGTTGTAAATTGTGGTTGTCAAAAAGCAGTTGTTGCGGTGTGCTTGTTAAGATAACAGAGAGCCTCGTAGGAATATGTGAACAAAGCTCCCATGTGCAGTGAGGAGGACGTGAGGCGGATGTGAATGAATCTGCGACATCGAGCGTGTCTGGAATATTTGATAAGAAGAAGAATTGTAAGACTAAGAATGATGTGAATGGTAAGGAAATGATGATAATGATAACGGTGGAATACTTAATAAGAAAAATTGTAGGACTAAGGGTGATACGAAGGGTAAGTGAAATTATGATAATGATAACGGTGGAATAATTAATAAGAAGAATTGTAAGACTAAGAATGATGTGAATGGTAAGGAAATGATGATAATGATAACGGTGGAATAATTAATAAGAAGAATTGTAAGACTAAGAATGATGCGAAGGGTAAGTGAAATGATGATAATGATAACGGTGGAATAATAATAAGAATTGTAAGACTAAGAATGATGTGAATGGTAAGTAATGATGATAATGATAACGGTGGAATAATTAATAAGAATAAGAATTGTAGGACTGTGAGTGATGCGAATGGCGAGAAAAATGATGATGATAACGGTGGAAATTATGATAGCAATGGTGAGGATGATGTGAGTGGTAATGATATTGGTGATGATATTGAAATAAATGCCGATGATAGCAGTGGTAATGGAGATAATGGTAATAGCAACAATGATGATGACGCTAGAAATAATAAAGAGTAACAACAACAATTACAAAAATAATAATATCAATAATAAATAGCTAATGCAAATCTGTCAAAATATAAAAAGGTTATAGAGGCGTTGATTATGATGATAGTCGTTATCACCATCAATAATAATATTAAAAACAATAATAGTAGTAACAATAATAATATAATTACTTTTATGATTATTATAATCACAATTATCATCACAATATCATTACCATCTCATTATTATTACTATCATTGTCTTTACCATCAGTATCATCATAGCTGTAAAATTGATAATATCAATTTCTATAGATACTGTGTAAGTGCATTTGCACTTTGGTAAAAGTATTTGCATTTAGGTACACACTAGTCGTTTTATTGTCAATGGAAAACAAGGAAAGGAAAACCTAATCACCTCACGATACTTCTTTAATTCCATTGTTGATGGTACCACAAGAGACAACCAGACATCGTTCCAGTCCACACAACATGGCCAACAACATGCCGAGGTTACCCAGCCTCACCTTTCGGCAAATCTCCTAACACTCGAGGTGCACAAATCCGCCATAAAATCCTTCTAATCCTTCCCACATTAGGTAAGTTAAATCCCCACTGTCTTGGCCGTCGGTTGAGCTCACTCCTGTCAACAACATCGGTTCCCAGAAACACTGCCGCCGCCTTCGCTCAGACGCCCTCGTGGTTGCGGTTCCCCGGATGTGTCGTTCTCAGGGCCTCCGGTGTTGCGCGTTTATGGCGGTTCCGTTTTCTTTAATCCTCTTCGGGGCGCGGAGGTGCGTCGGCCTTTGTTATTGTTTATTTCAATAGCATTAACGATCTCGGGAGAATCATTCACCGTGGATGTTTGCGGGCAGGGAGACATATATCTTTATATTTATATAAAAAAGGGAGTGTGTGCTGCTTTTAATCCAGAAATCCCTTTTTTTCTTCTTCGCGGAGAGGCAGTTGACAGCAGTGAACCTCGAGGTGTCTATGGCTGACGTTTATGGCAGTTTTAGCGGTCGATGAAGTGTGGGAATCTATCACCCCGGGATCGCCCTCCGCCGTAATACGCTCTAAGAGGCCTATAAGGTATTCCAATCCTCTCTTATCTCCTGAAGTATCGTTCATAAAGAAATATTTTGTTTTTTAGGCAGACGGAAAGAAGGTTGGATCCTCCATGCGGCCCGAAGAGCTACGCAATAAACACGCACGCACATACGCACTCACTTTGCAAGAGAGGGGGGAAAATGGGTTGAAATAATGTCATTAAAAGCCTTTGTCGGCCGAGACAATGTCGAGTGGAATGCCCCAAGTCGGAAAGGGAGAAGGGAGAGGGGGGGGGGGGAGGGAGGGAGCAGTGTTTGAGATACGGAGTGCGGGTTTTTGTGGCGCTGGTATCAGCAGGTAACACACCCCCAAAAAAACAGTGGCGGCTTAACCGTGACCAACCGACCCTGAAAGTGCGAGAAAAAACGGTCTTCATGGGTACGGCCGCCTCATGCATCCGATTCTTTGCTCCCTCCTCCCTTGCCTCACCCCTCTCCTCCCTTCGTCCCTTCCCCCTCTCCCCTCTCCTCCTTCCCCCATCCCTCTACCCCTTTCCTGTATTCCCCTCCCCTATCCCCCTTCCTCCCTTCCCTCCCCCCTCTCCTCTCTCCTCTCCCCTCTTCCCTTCTCTCCCTTCTCCTCCCTTCCTTCCACCCCCCCCACTGCTCCCTCCTCCCCACCCCTTGCGTGTGCTGTGTTGCTC
>NC_091583.1:10006558-10011558 GCF_042767895.1 Penaeus vannamei | reverse complement strand
TGATAATCAGCGATCAAATTACTTCATTCAGTCATCAAGCGGCCATCATAATTCATTACCGGCCTTTAGGGGAGTTCTCTCTCTGTTTGCTCATGGCGCCCGGAAGCTGGGGAGATGTTTTCTGTTTTGTCTTTGTCTCTCTCTCTTTCCTCTTCTTCTTTCTCTACTTGTCTGTCTGTCTCGCTGTGTGGCTGTTTACCTGTGTAGGTCTCTGATTACTCAACCGTCCGTCTTGTTTTTCGCCTGGCTGTGCATCTGTTAATTATATATATATATATATATATATATATATATATATATATATATATATATATATATATATATATATATATATATATATGTATATATATATATATCTATATATATATATATAATATATATATATATATATATATATATATATATATATATATATATATATATATATATATATATATATATATATATATATATATATACGTGTGTGTGTGTGTGTTAATCTTGGTGTGTGTGTTTTTGCTAATCATTCTATCGATATACTTCTATGTTTAAAGAATTATGCTTGTTTGGATGCTGACTTAAGAATATTTGGGTTGAGATAAGAAGGTGAATATGAGCTTTTTTATCATGTTAGTTACACACAACGCACGCAATCCCCACACACGCAAGTACATACACTCAAACACACACGCATAGATACACACACAACATACAAACACATACACAGACACACACAGACATTAATCGCCAGAGAAAATAAAATAATTTAGTTTTTCCAAGCAACCACAGCCGTGAAAGCGAGATGGAGGCATCACCACACAGGAAATGCTGAAGGAGTTATTAGGCAAGCGAACCGCCATCTTTGCGCCTGACATGATTGTATATGTGCGTTTTTTCCCACAGCATTCAACGTGATATTAAGTGCATGTTATGATGGTTTTCGCCTCCTTTATCGCGTCAGTCCGTGTCATTTCGACCCATAAACCGATGGCCATCGAAGCTGCGTCGAGGAAAACGGCCGCCATATCTAAATTTATTACCCCTGAACCCAGTGATTGGAGCAAGCAGGCCTTCCCTCCCCTCCGCTGGCCCTTCGCGCTGCATCACGTGGCCACGCCGTCGCGGACTGGCCACCAAGGGCGTAAACTCAGCCTGAAACAAAAGCCCATCTCAATGCGTGGCGGAGAGCAGCTGGTGGCCGCCGAAGCCCCGCTGCGGTCGGGCGCAAGAAGGGGTTCTCGGCTCCGTCTCGGCTGCGCGGCGAGGACAACCAGGAAGTGCATTGAGGAGTCCTTTTTTCCTCCCTTCGTGCGGTCAAGCCTCCTCCGAGGATGATGCTGTTTTGGGGTCATCGCGCCCGCGGGATAACGGTCGCTTTATGTGCGGGCGAGGCGTGCGAGGGGCCGCCGGGGCTTGCTTGGGTGTACCCTTGCGTGAGCTTTTAATTAACGTGCTCGCAGACGCAATTAGATGGGAACTCGGTGCCTTGGGTATGAGGGGGTAAGGGTGCTTGGATTATACATTTGCTTCGTCTGATCCTCTCCTCAGATGATAATCTTGATTAGATAAGATTT
This sequence comes from Penaeus vannamei, assembly GCF_042767895.1. Lineage (NCBI taxonomy): Eukaryota > Metazoa > Arthropoda > Malacostraca > Decapoda > Penaeidae > Penaeus > Penaeus vannamei. The sequence continues at coordinate 10,010,005 of NC_091583.1, read as the reverse complement.
TCTTTTTTCATCCCGGAGGACAGAAGGCAGGCTAGATAAAAAAGATATAGATTACGATATTGAAATCACGTACCAGATAATCCAAGCATTTCAAGCAAACATACCGCAATACCTGAATAGACTCCAACGAAAATAACAGACCTTCACTCCACTCAGTTCGGATAAGAAGACTAAAAAGGGATCTAAAAGCCATCCTTTTCCTCCACCTTTCGCGCCTTCGATCTCCGCCGCAGGACGAGGTGTCCGCGCCGGTCAAGCGACGGTTTCTCATTTAATTTAGTGACAAACCCCTTTAACTGTCCTTCGGTCCCTTCATTTACCACGGGGGGAAGGAGGGGGGGGGGAGCCCAGGGGTGCACGTGTTGGCGGCGAGATGCGTCCTGACCACAGCACCCAGGGTAACGTCGGCAGGTACCCGCTGTGGATGACTCAGGAGAATCCAGGTGTCCTATTTTAAGGGTGAGAAGGAGTTGAGGTAAAGCCGTTACGCACACACTAACAGCCCCGAAAATACGCAGCATGTGCGTGCTCTCTTTTTTAATGGCGAATGGGCGGTGTGCGGTGTGGAGTCGGCTTGTTCTTCCCGTCCGTTGTCTTTTGGGGCTTCGCTTGCTTTTCGGAAAATGGTTTGTTCAGCGTGGAAAAATATGAGATTTATAAGCCCACACTTGAGTTTATTGGATATACATTTCCAACGGGAAATGAACGTAGCCCAAGACAACTCGTCCTGGAAACAAAGGCATTGACAGCCGGCAAAGTAACCCGTTGATCGGCTGCAATCTCTGCAACGAACGTTTTCTCTCGGGGTGGCATTCGGACGAAAGGAGGTAGAGAGAGAGAGAGAGAAAGATGGAAGTATGGAAGAAAGGAGAAGGAAGGAGGGGAGAGAGGGAGAGGGAGAGGGAGAGGGAGAGGGAGAGGGAGAGGGAGAGGGAGAGGGAGAGGGAGAGGGAGAGGGAGAGGGAGAGAGGAGAGGGGAGAGGGAGAGGGATATGGAGAGGGAGAGGGAGAGAGAGAGAGAGAGAGAGAGAGAGAGAGAGAGAGAGAGAGAGAGAGAGAGAGAGAGAGAGAGAGAGAGAGAGAGAGAGAGAGAGAGAGAGAGAGAGAGTGAGTGAGTTGGAGGTATGGAAGGAAAGAGGAGAAAGAGAGAGAGAGTATGGAAGGAAGGAGGGAAAAGAGAGAGAGCGAGAGACAAAGACAGAGAGAGAGAGAGAAAGATGGAGGTATGGAAGGAAGGAGGGGAGAGAGATAGAGGGAGACGGAGGTATGGAAGGAAGGACGGGAAAGAGAGAAAGAGAGAGGAGGGAGGGAGGGATGCAGATATAAAAATTATTAATATATAGGTAAAGTATAGAGAATAACCTCACATCTCTTAGACAGAATGAAAACAAGAAGAATGATGATAATAATGATGATAATGATAAGAAAATAATAGGCGGCTTATTAATCAACTAGTATAGAAATAAAAAAAACAAAAAAACGAGAAAATACTCCGTTAGACGACTTCATTGAAGCAAGGGATGATGGTGATGACGAAGCAATTAGAGGAAAGGGAAGAGGAAAGAGGAGGTGGAGGGGGAGAGACGAGAGATGGGGAGGGGGATGAGGATAATGAGGAGGAAAAAAACAAAACAAGTAAATAACAAATGGATCACTTAACTTGCATGTAGAAAGACGAAGAAAGAAGAAGACCGAATGAATAAGAAGAAAAAAGAAGAACGAATAAATATGAGGAAAAAGAAGAACGAATGAGTAAGAAGAAAACAGAAGAACGAATGAATAAGAAGAAAAAGAAAAAAGAATAATAGGTTGCCGATTTTTTAACATGTGTGTAGATGGTTGCAAACACAATGCCCTATTTATATTCAAGCGAGAGCTGATTATTGGGAAAAGAAGAAGTTTGATACTATTTCAGTTCAGTTTACGGTACACTGATCATCCTCATTGTGTTAGAAAAAAAAATGGTTATCTTTTCATCGGAAAATATCTAACTCATCCTTTGAAACAATTATATTTTGAGGTGGATATAGAGAAATGTTAATACTGGTGTTGACTGGAATGTGTATAGCAGAGTGACGTGAGGAATGAATGTGAAATGATTTTATGGAATTGATTTCAAATACAGAGGAAACTTAAAGTGACGAATAATGGATACAAAAAAATAAATAAAATAAAATAAAACACATAAAAATACTTTTTCATGAATACACACGCGTACACAAAAATAACACAGAAACCGACACACATCTCTTTCCTAATGTGCACACACAATCCCCCCCCCCCCTCCCACTAACACTCAAACCCATAGACATGCCTTTCCTAATACATACACAACCCCCATCCTGATACTTAGACGAACGCTCACAACCCTCCTCCCCCCTACACACAGCTTTCCTAACACACGCACACACAGTCAAACCTTTGCTAAGACATACACAAACAAACACACAATCACCCCCCCCCCCCGAAACCCCCTTCTTCACACACACACACACACACACACACACACACACACACACACACACACACACACACACACACACACACACACACACACACACACACACACACACACACACACACACATACACACACACACACACACACAAATACCCATACACCCCTCCCTGACACCCCATTCTCCACACACACACACACACAAACACCCACCCCCCCTCCCTAACACCCCCTTCCTCCCAACACACATACAAGCACACAAGCACCCTACCCCCTCCCTCTCTGAAACCCCCTTCCTCCCACCACACACACAAGCACCCTGACACCACCACCCCTTCCCTAACACCCCCTTCCTCCCAACACACACACACACAAACACCCCCCCCCCCTCCCCTTCCACCCCCTTCCACCCAAGACACACAAACACACCCGCATACAATGCACATTCCTCTTTCTAAACAAGAATAGAAAAAAACAGCTGACTCACTTTGCCCTTAAACCCCCTGTACTTCCCCTTCCCTGGAATCCCAAACAAACCCCGTTGTGTGAAGGACGAAGGAAGGATAAGAGATACTCCGTTAGGCGACTTCATTGAAGGAAGGGAAGGAAAGGATGATGGTGGTGATGAAGCAATTAGAGGAATGGGAAGAGGAGGTGGAGGAGGAGGAGAGATGAGAGGAGGGGGAAGGGGGTGAGGGTAATGGGAAGGAGGAAGGAGAGGGAGGAGAAAGAAAGTAAAAGAGGATGAGAAAGATGATGAAGAGGAAGAGGATGATGAAGAAGAAAATAATAAGAAAAAAATATGATGATGAAGAAGAAGAAAACGATGATGCAGAAAAAGAAGAAGAAAAAGAAAAGGAGATGATGCAGTAAAAGAAAAAGAAAAAAACGATAATGCAGAAAAAGAAAAAGAGAAAGAAAATGAAAAAAGACGAAGGGGAAAAATAGATAATAAGGTTAAAAAGAGATCAGGAACTCGAATAGTCACCA
>NC_091583.1:9986558-9989058 GCF_042767895.1 Penaeus vannamei | reverse complement strand
ATTATTATAATTATTATTATTATTATTATTATTATTATTATTATTATCATTATCATTATTATTATTATTATTATTATCATTATTATTATCATTATTATTGTTATTATTATTATCATTATTATTATTATTATTATTATTATTATTATTATTATTATTATTATTATTATTATCATTATTATTATTATTATTATTATTATTATTATTATTATTATTATTATTATTATTATTATTATTATTATTATTATTATTATTATTATTATTATTATCATTATCATTATTATTATTATTATTATTATCATTATTATTATTATTATTATTATTATTATTATTATTATTATTATTATCATTATCATTATTATTATTATTATTATTATTATTATTATTATTATTATTATTATTATTATTATTATTATTATTATTATTATTATTATTATTATTGTTATTATTATTATTATTATTATTATTATTATTATCATTATTATTATTATAGTCATTATTATTATCATCATTATTATTATGATTATTATTGCTATTGTTATTATTATCATTATTGATATTGTTATTATCATCATTATTATTATCATTATTATTATTGTCATTATCATTATTATTATCATCATAATTATCATTATAATTATTATTATTCCCTTTGTTCTAAAAGCAACTCAAATTTTCCTCCTTGGTAATTATAACCTCCTCTCTTCTTCTGATCAACTCCAGGTAATTTTTTTTTCGTGCAGTTCAACCGTCTGTCTATATATGGCCGGAAAAAAAATCGCTGTGGCCTCTGCTCTACTTAACCTTTCCAGACCAACTCGGCCTCCAGCTGTTGAAAAAAGGAAAAAAAGAAGAAGAAAGAAAAGAAAAAAAAAAAAGGAAAAAAATCGCTCATGGTTTTCATCGCATGTTTGGTGAATATTAGAAAAAAAAACGTAATTTCACAACGGCCAAAGACTCATTAAACACAGGGCGATGCACGGAAGGCTTCACTCTTCACTTGTATAAAAAGAAGAAGAAAAAAATATTGACAGAATCTGTTTCTCTCTCTCTCTCTCTCTCTCTCTCTCTCTCTCTCTCTCTCTCTCTCTCTCTCTCTCTCTCTCTCTCTCTCTCTCTCTCTCTCTCTTTTATTTTTTTTTTTTCTATTTTTCTATTTTCTTTGGTCTTTTCTTTATCGTGTCTACTTTCGTGTCGCCGCTTAACAACTCAGTAAAAATATCCAACTACGAAATACCATCAGACGAATTAAATAATTAAATGATAAAGAACGTGATACAAACTAACGATAAAAAAGAGAACCAATGAATAAAAAAAAACGCGGAGAGAAACAAAAGCGGAAACAGAAAAGAAAGGAAAAACAGAAAAAAAGAAAAAAAAAAAAACTAATTTCCAAAATATCACGCAAATGAGACCCAATCGAGGAGGCTTCCATGGCCAGGTGGAAGCCCTTGACGTGGTGATGGATGCGCCGTCTCTTCAGGAGGAGGAGGAGGAGGAGGAGGAGGAGGAGGAGGAGGAGGAGGAGGAGGAGGAGGAAAGAGGGAAAGAAGATAGAAGGGGGGATGAGGAAGAGGGGGAGGAAAAGGGAAGATGGGCGAAGGTGTAGGAGGAATATGGAAGAAGGAGGAGGAGGAGGAAGAGGAAAAGAAGATAGAAGGGGTGAGGAAGAGAGGGAGGAAAAGGGGAGATGGAAGGAGGAGTAGGAGGAATATGGAAGAAAAAGGAGGAGGAAAGAGGAAAAGAAGATAAAAGGGGTGTGAGGAAGAGGGGAAGGAAAAGGGAAGATGGGAGAAGTAGGAGGAATATGGAAGAAGGAGAAGGAAGCAGAAGAAGAAGAGGGAGTAGGAAGAAGATGGAAGGAGGAAGAGGAAAAAGGAAGATGGAGTGGGAAGAGGAGGAGAAGGAAGTTGGAGGGTAAAGGACGAGGAAGAGGAGGAGGAGAGGGATGATGAATAAGAAGAGGAGGGGGACGATAAAGATGGAAGGAAGGGGAGGAGAAGGAAGAGGATTAGAAGGAGGAGGAGGAAAAAGAAGATAACTGAAGGAGGAGATGGAGAAGGAGAAGGAAGCTGAGGATATTTAAGAAAAGTAGAAAGAGGAGGAAGGGAGGAAGAGGAGGGGAGCAGGAAGAAGACAAGAAAAGAAGAAAGAAGAATAATTAAGAAATGAAGAGGGACAGGAAGATAAAGAGAGGAGGAGGAAGAGATGGAAAGTGATGATAAGAAGGAAGAGAAAGAGGAAGAAGAGGAGGAGGTGAAGAAGGAAAGGGATGACGATAGGAAGAGAAAGAGGAAGAAGAGAGGAGGAGGAGAAGAAAGAAAGTGATGACGATAAGAAGAGAAATATTAAGAAAATAGGAGTAAAAACAGTAAAATAACAACGAATAAACAGCAGCGACAGACCATGAGAAGGAGAGGAGAAAGAGGGAGAAAGAAGGAGGCCGAGGAGGCTGTGACGGATTCCTTCCCTCGAGCTCAGGTAGTTCGGTAGTTTGGAGCGT
>NC_091583.1:9961558-9971558 GCF_042767895.1 Penaeus vannamei | reverse complement strand
TGCGAGAAAGAAAACATGAAAAATTAAATAAAAAAAGAAAAAAAACTAAAAACTAAAAAGAGGGACTAAAAAAAAAGAAAGGAAAGCTGGAGAGAAAAGCTCCCGGCAGCATCACCTGTCATAATCATTATTTTCTTAATCATTTAGTTCCGGATCATCAGCATTTCCCTTCTTCCCGAGGCGGAGGCCGTGGCGTCGCGGGAGGCTTCCTCGGGGCTTCCCTCGGCGCTGGGCTTCAGGGCTTCCGGAGTGTTTTTTTTTTTTTTTTTTTTTTTTTTTTTTTTTTTTTAGTGGGGGGAGGGGTGATGATAACCATATTTGGTAGAATACATACAGTTATGTGTACAGAAATACGTAGGTATCTATCTACTTATCTATCTGTCTATCTATCGTTCCGTCTATCGTTCTATCTGTCTACCTACCTACCTATCTGCCTATCTATCTACCCATCTATCTACATATAACGTGCGCTTTCTCTTTTGGCAAACAACTTTTATCATAACCGGACTTCATTTTCTCTAAAGTGTCACTCGAGTAAAAAAAAACCTTCATAGACCAGGACATCATCCTCAGATAGTAGCAACCAGGTGAGAGATAAGAAAGATTCCTTCGATACAGCATCCTTCTCTGCCCCCCCCCCCGCCCGTCCCCTCTCCTCCGCTTTCTTCCTGCTAAAATCTTTTGTAATATCATGATGTTCATTATCGTCTCTTTTGTTCCTTCGTCATTATCTTTATTGTCCTCTCCTCTTCATCTTCATTATCGCTATTCCCTTATTTTCTTGGTTTCCCACGTTTTCCTTGCTTTCTTGATTTTTACCTCTTTCCTGTTATTTTCTTGATTTTCTTTCTTTTTCGTTCATTCTGCTTTTTCTTTTTTTCGTTTCATTGAATCCTTCGCCTTCTCCCTTTCCTCCTCCTCGCCCTCCTTCTTTTTTTTTCTCCTCGTCCTTCTCCTCATTCCTTCATCCTCTCGCTTCTCCTCCTTTCCCTTTTCCTTCTCTTTTTTTTCTCCTCCATCCCCTCCTCCTCCTCCTCTACATCTTCATCCTCTCACTTCTCATCCTCCTTTCATCTATCTCTTCCTCCTTTTCTACTCCCTTCTTACTCCTCCTCTGCTCATTTCCTCCCTCCTCCCTCCTCCTCTTTTCCTCCTCCCTCCTCCTTCCTCCTTTTCTTTCTGCTCCTCCTCTCCTCTGTCTCCTTCCTTTTCTTCCTCCTCTTCTCCTTTTCTTCCTAATTCTCCTCTCCTTTTTTTCCTACACCTCTCCTCCTTTCCTTCTTCCTTTTCTTCCTCCTCTCCTTCTTCCTTTTCTTCCTCCTCTCCTCCTTTTTTCCCCCTCCCCCTCCTCCTCCCCCCTCTTTCCCTCCTCCTCTGACCTTAATTATATCAGTAATTCATGATAGACCATAACCAAAAGCCGTTACGTGCGATAGACAGCTGATAAAGGAGAGGGAAAGAGGGTCGATAATGGAGAAAGAAGGAAGAGGGAAGAGACGGTAGGAAGACAATAATTAGGCATAAGAAGAGAGAATAAAGACGGGATCTGAGAGAAGGAAGTTAAAAAAAAATGGACGAAAAGGAAAGAAACTAGATTGAAAATTTGACGATACATATCAATCAGATTTCAGGGATTTATTTATAACACAAAGACATCATTTTTTTTTCTTTTTTATCAATGATTGCCTTTTTACGCCTAATTTCAAACTTTGGTATTTCCTGAATCACCTAATATTTCGTGTTCCAGGATTTTTTTTTACTATAATCTAATTCGGCAACTGGGCTTCTATCCTTTTCTCTTTATTGTTTAACCATCACATTACCGCTATTGTTATCATTGTTAATATCATCACCATCAGCATTATCATTATTATTATTATCATTATTGTTGTTGCTATCATTAGCCTTATTATTTCTCTTATCATTATCATCTTTATCATTATCATTGTCATTATTATTATCAGCATTACTATTATCATTATTATCATTACTATTATTATTATTACTATTATTACTACTATTATTACTGTTATTATTATCATCATCATTATTAGTATTAGCATCATCATTATTATTATCAACATTATTATTGTTATTGTTGTTTGTTGTTGATATTGTCATTGTAATTATCGTTTTTTATATTACTGTCATTATCATTTTCATCTTTGCCATCATCATTTTTGCTATCATTATAATCATAATTATCATTATTATTATCATTAGTAGTAGTTGTAGTGGTAGTAGTTACTGAAGTAGTAGTAGAAGTAGTAGTAGTCGTGGTAGTAGAAGTAGTAGTATCATTATCATTATCTTCATTATTGATATAATTATTGTTGTTCTTATCATTATTATATTCATCATTATTGTTACTAAAAATGAACTTTAGAAAATAATCTTCCATATTCCGAGACACTCATACCAACATTCAGAAAAAATACATATCATCAGCTACAAGTCGCCATTGACGCTCCTACGATAAATACCCATTCCCACCCTCTTTGATATAAAGAAAGAGAAATAAATAAAATCCAGAGATCGTATCAAAATGAAGAAGTTTCGCCCGAGAGGCCGTCAGCCGGTCGGTCATCAGCTGAGTTCGAACCACAAGCCTTTCCTTCCCTTTCGTTTTCCTTCGGGCCTGTGCTTGTCTCCCTCCTTCGGCCTGTCGGTGTCCTCCTTTTTTCTGTTTGATCACTTTTTTTTTTATTTATTGAGAGCGAGATTTCAACCTTGAATTCGCTTTCACGGGTCGGCGGGATTTTTTTTTTTTCGTGTTGGGTGGGTTTATCTTTTTTTCTTTCTTGTTTTATTGTCGTTTTCTTTTCTTTTCTTTTCTTTTACAGTCTGTTGAGATTTTTTAGGTTGTGTTTGTTTTGTATCATGGGGATTGTGTTCAATGCTACAATATCAGGATAGCAACAGAAAATGAAAGAGAAATTACCACAAGATGAGATAAGAGGGAAATGAACAATAATAATGATTCATGTAAAAGATTTAGCGATATATATAAAGAACATTTCGCATGAACAGATATTTCGCATGGCGTTAATCAGCAGCGGTCTTGTAACTGTCACATTCGTTAATATCCTTACGAATGCCGAGGATTCCCTGCGACCATGTGCAGCAGAGCCTTTTAACATAATTTGATATATATATGTGTGTGTGTGTACACACACACGCACACACACACACACACACACACATACACACACACACACACACACACACACACACACACACACACACATATATATATATATATATATATATATATATATATATATATATATATATATATATATATATATATATATATATATATGTATATATATATATATATATATATATATATATATATATATATATATATATATATATATATGTGTGTGTGTGTTATTGTGTGTGTGTGTGTGTGTGTGTGTGTGTGTGTGTGTGTTATATAAACTATAACATTTCCCCAACATGACTGGATTTGATATGACATGCCCCTTTTATTTGGTCTTTCTCGGTGCACAATAAAAGATGTCATGTTCCCCCATAGACCCAATAAAATAAAAATCGTTACATTGATAGGTACAAATAAGGCACAAGAACTACCCACTGCGGAATGGCACATCAACACTGACGTCCTTGATTATAAATTTGCGCCATTGGTCATAATCACTTTTGCATCATTAATTATTATTATCTTTGTGTCATTAATGATTATCCTTTCTGCGTCATTAGTTGATATCATTTTTAGCGTCACGGAATAGCATTACCTTTCCGTCATCTAATTATCATTACCTTTAGCGTGTCTTTCGTGTTCAGTGCAATATCCTCAGCTTTTACACGAGTGAAGGCGACAGGATGGATATTATGTATAATGTATTTCATCTTATCCTGAGGCACGATGCGGCTCGCTCTGATGACGTGGATGATTTGATTGTGACATGATTTTTGAATTATGTTTATGGTGGAATTTGTAGAATTGGCAGAATCAATGTAAAATATTATTGCGTCAAAGGAGGACTTAGGATAGATACACACGATACCGTTAGGACATAAGAGGGAAAATTCCAAGACAAAAATTATGATTTATTAAACTTATCATAATTATAATAATAAAGGCAATTCTTGTGTCTGCGAGCGCGTGCATAAAACCGTATATTGTCCATGGAAGTGATTCTCCATTTACAAGTACATATATACACGTGACTCCCCTAATAACACATTAGTATGGACATCGTGTGTGGTAACATAAAGACGGTTACTCCCCCCCCATTATGCCCCCGCCCCCCGCCCCCCGCCCCCCCTGCACCTCGGGACGTCAGGAGCGGCTGGTCGACGTCACCGCAACCGGCAGACGTATCATGTCCCCCGTGGTGACGTCGCTAATTACTATATAACAAAAAAAGGACAAATTCCTCTCCACCTCTTGACCCCGGCCGAGGCTGCTATATGGCTGCCGCGAGATGGAGAGGGAGAGGGGAGGGGCGCGCTCCTCTTGGCGCCTCTTTATTCTTGATGTGGGCTTCTTGTTCCTCTTTGCTGTCGAGTTTTTTTTGTTTTTCTTTCTCTTTTCCAATTTTTTTTTTCTTCCTTTTTTCCAATTTTTTTTCTTCCTCTTTTCCAAGTTTTTTTTTTCTTCCTCTTTTCCAGTTTTTTCTCTCTCTTTTCCACAGTTTTTTTCTTCCTCTTGTTCTTCTTTATTGGTTCTTCGCTGTGGTTTTCTTCTTCTTCCTCTTTAGCCCGGAGCTCATCTTGTTCTTTACTGTGGGATTTCTCTTTTGTTCCTCTTTGCTGTGGTTTTTCTTCTTCCTCTTTCCTTTAATTCTCTTTCTAGTTCTTCTTTGTTCATCTTTACAGTAGATTTCTTTTTCTTCCTCGTTGCTATGGATGTCTTCGTCTTCGTCCTCTTGAATGTAAGTTGTATTTTGTTTTTAATAAAGTACTTGAGTAGAGTGCTTGTTCTTCTTCAGTCGGTGGATGTCTTTCTCCTCTTCGTTGTTATATTAGAACATCATTTTTCAAAGAGGATCTTTTACTCTTCGTCCTCTTGGTGACCATGTTCCTCTCGACTTTTAAAAAAATCCTATTTTTTCGCCACTTTGATAATATTTTTTTCCCAAGTCTACTGTATGTGTATCTCCTATTCCTCCCGCTTCGCCCTGTCTGTCTCCCAAACTTTTTTTTTTTTCTTCTTCTTCTTCAAAGGAGTGCCAGGCGGACGACGAAACAAAAGGCGTCCTTTCTCCGCAGACGAAAAGACAAATACCTACCTCCTTTTTTTGCGTCGTTTTGGGTCCTTTTTGAATAATTTTAACGACAAAGGTAATTGAAATCGTGTCGCCCCGTATACATGGCTCCGGAGGGGGTTGGGGGGGCGTGGGGTAGGGGGGAGGGAGGGAGGAAGAGGACAAGGCATGGGAAAAGGGAGGGGATGGGTGGGGTCTTAGGAGATAGGGAAGGTGGGGGGGGGGGGGACTCGCCGTAGGGTGGGCATGGGCGCAGCGAGAGGACACCCGTAGCAACGTGTCATTAACATTTTTACGCCGAAAAGACCCGGCGACGGAGGCCCAGCGGAGGAAATTTATTCAGTCGAAGCTCCCAAAAGTCTTACAAGAAAGGGACCCATAACCCACTCGAAGTCTTTTTTTTCTGTCTTTTTTTTCTCATCTCTCCACTTTCTGTGCTTGATTTTTTCGCCCTCTAATAGCCTCTTCTTTTTTATCCTAACCAGGATAATGTCGTGTGTTATTATCATTCCTGGAGGAGGAGGTAGGGTTAGTCTGAGCTCGGACTCGAGGAATGCCCGTCTGAGCGACATATGTGTGAATGATCGACGTTCTTGACATTCCAACCCTTTTCGAGGATGAATAATTAAGTATCTCCCACGTTTTTATAGCTATTCCAATTCCTTTTTTATGGGAAACTATTCTTATCTTTCCTTTTTAAGGGTTAGTGTTGATTTTTTAGGTTGATATCGAATGTGCGGTGATTTTTGTCTTTTGCAATCGTCGTCTTTGACTTTTATTTGATGTGTATGGTTTATAAAGCCCCATATCGATTACAAATTAATGGAATCGTTGACCATAACGACTTATAAAAGACACAGACAGCACGCGCAACGAAGACATCAACCGCATATGAATAATGGATAGGAATGCAGAAGATAGACGGAAGTTGTTAACATAGATAGACCATAAATTTCACGACAGGAAACACATTACGGTTCCTTCGAATAAAAAGGCAAGACGAAAAAAAATATACAGATCAACATGCGCACAGAATACTAAAAAAATATATATCAAATGTTAGCGCGGTCGGCGATAATGTAAACAAACCGTTGAAGGCCGAAGGAACATGTACGTTACTTTCTGCTACACGTGTACGGCGGCCATGACACAGCTGGAGCTTTACGACGTCTCGAATGAGCAGCGGAATAAATATTGAGATTTGATCTAATGTTATTGTCGTCGATGTTGATGTTGATTTTTATCCTGTTTTTGTGTTGTTTGATTTATATTCTGTTCTTATATTACCGTTTGTGGTTGTTTATTTATAACTGTTTCCCGCTGTGTATCGAAGGGAGATTTACACTGACAGGGTATGTGTCCCAGCTGGTGAATCTCTGTATGTGTCCCAGCTGGTGAATCTCTATAGGTGTCCCAGCTGGTGAATCTAGGCATGTGTCCCAGCTGGTGAATCTCTGTATGTGTCCCACCTGGTGAATCTCTGTATGTGTCCCAGCTGGTGAATCTCTATAGGTGTCCCAGCTGGTGAATCTAGGCATGTGTCCCAGCTGGTGAATCTCTGTATGTGTCCCAGCTGGTGAATCTCTGTATGTGTCCCAGCTGGTGAATCTCTATAGGTGTCCCAGCTGGTGAATCTAGGCATGTGTCCCAGCTGGTGAATCTCTGTATGTGTCCCACCTGGTGAATCTCTATAGCTGTCCCAGCTGGTGAATCTCTATAGGTGTCCCAGCTGGTGAATCTAGGCATGTGTCCCAGCTGGTGAATCTCTGTATGTGTCCCAGCTGGTGAATCTCTATAGGTGTCCCAGCTGGTGAATCTAGGTATGTGTCCCAGCTGGTTAATCTCTGAATGTGTCCCAGCTGGTGAATCTCTGTAGGTGTCCCAGCTGGTTAATCTCTGTATGTGTCCCAGCTGGTGAATCTCTGTATGTGTCCCAGCTGGTGAATGTAGGTATGTGTCCCAGCTGGTGAATCTCTGTATGTGTCCCAGCTGGTGAATCTCTATAGGTGTCCCAGCTGGTTAATCTCTGTATGTGTCCCAGCTGGTTAATCTCTGAATGTGTCCCAGCTGGTGAATCTCTGTAGGTGTCCCAGCTGGTTAATCTCTGTATGTGTCCCAGCTGGTTAATCTCTGAATGTGTCCCAGCTGGTGAATCTCTGTAGGTGTCCCAGCTGGTTAATCTCTGTATGTGTCCCAGCTGGTGAATCTCTGTATGTGTCCCAGCTGGTGAATGTAGGTATGTGTCCCAGCTGGTGAATCTCTGTATGTGTCCCAGCTGGTGAATCTCTATAGGTGTCCCAGCTGGTTAATCTCTGTATGTGTCCCAGCTGGTTAATCTCTGAATGTGTCCCAGCTGGTGAATCTCTGTAGGTGTCCCAGCTGGTTAATCTCTGTATGTGTCCCAGCTGGTGAATCTCTGTATGTGTCCCAGCTGGTGAATGTAGGTATGTGTCCCAGCTGGTGAATCTCTGTATGTGTCCCAGCTGGTGAATCTCTGTATGTGCTCCAGCTGGTGAATCTCTGTATGTGTCCCAGCTGGTGAATCTAGGTATGTGTCCCAGCTGGTTAATCTCTGAATATGTCCCACTGGTGAATCTCTGTAGGTGTCCCAGCTGGTTAATCTCTGAATGTGTCCCAGCTGGTGAATCTCTGTATGTGTCCCAGCTGGTGAATCTCTGTATGTGTCCCAGATAGTGAATCTGTATGTGTCCCAGCTGGTGAATCTCTGTATGTGTCCCAGCTGGTGAATCTCTGTATGTGTCCCAGCTGGTGAATCTCTGTATGTGTCCCAGCTGGTGAATCTCTGTATGTGTCCCAGCTGGTGAATCTCTGTATATGTCCCAGCTGGTGAATCTCTGTATGTGTCCCAGCTGGTGAATCTCTGTATGTGTCCTAGCTGATGAATCTCTGCATGTGTCCCAGCTGGTGAATCTCTGGATGTGTCCCAGCTGGTGAATCTCTGTATGTCTCCCAGCTGGTGAATCTCTGTATGTGTCCCAGTAATGTAGGTATGTGTCCCAGCTGGTGAATGTAGGTATGTGTCCCTGTTGGTGAATCTCTGTAGGTGTCCCAGCTGGTGAATCTCTGTATGTGTCCCAGCTGGTGAATCTCTGTATGTGTCCCAGCTGGTGAATTTCTGTATGTGTCCCAGCTGGTGAATCTCTGTATGTGTTCCAGCTGATGAATCTCTGTATGTGTCCCAGCTGGTGAATTTCTGTATGTGTCCCAGCTGGTGAATCTCTGTATGTGTCCCAGCTGGTGAATCTCTGTATGTGTCCCAGCTGGTGAATTTCTGTATGTGTCCCAGCTGGTGAATCTCTGTATGTGTTCCAGCTGATGAATCTCTGTATGTGTCCCAGCTGGTGAATCTCTGTATGTGTCCCAGCTGGTGAATCTCTGTATGTGTTCCAGCTGATGAATCTCTGTATGTGTCCCAGCTGGTGAATTTCTGTATGTGTCCCAGCTGGTTAATCTCTGTATGTGTCCCAGCTGGTGAATCTCTGTATGTGTTCCAGCTGATGAATCTCTGTATGTGTCCCAGCTGGTGAATCTCTGTATGTGTCCCAGCTGGTGAATTTCTGTATGTGTCCCAGCTGGTGAATCTCTGTATGTGTTCCAGCTGATGAATCTCTGTATGTGTCCCAGCTGGTGAATCTCTGTATGTGTTCCAGCTGATGAATCTCTGTATGTGTCCCAGCTGGTGAGTCTCTGTATGTGTCCCAGCTGGTGAATCTCTGTATGTGTCCCAGCTGGTTAATCTCTGTATGTGTCCCAGCTGGTGAATCTCTGTATGTGTTCCAGCTGATGAATCTCTGTATGTGTCCCAGCTGGTGAATCTCTGTATGTGTTCCAGCTGGTGAATCTCTGTATGTGTCCCAGCTGGTGAATTTCTGTATGTGTCCCAGCTGGTGAATCTCTGTATGTGTTCCAGCTGATGAATCTCTGTATGTGTCCCAGCTGGTGAATCTCTGTATGTGTCCCAGCTGGTGAATTTCTGTATGTGTCCCAGCTGGTGAATCTCTGTATGTGTCCCAGCTGCTGAATCTCTGTATGTGTCCCAGCTGCTGAATCTCTGTATGTGTCCCAGCTGGTGAATCTCTGTATGTGTCCCAGCTGGTGAATCTCTGTATGTGTCGCAGCTGGTGAATCTCTGTATGTGTTCCAGCTGGTGAATCTCTGTATGTGTCCCAGCTGGTGAATCTCTGTATGTGTCCCAGCTGGTGAATCTCTGTATGTGTCCCAGCTGCTGAATCTCTGTATGTGTCCCAGCTGCTGAATCTCTGTATGTGTCCCAGCTGCTGAATCTCTGTATGTGTCCCAGCTGGTGAATCTCTGTATGTGTCGCAGCTGGTGAATCTCTGTATGTGTTCCAGCTGGTGAATCTCTGTATGTGTCCCAGCTGGTGAATCTCTGTATGTGTCCCAGCTGCTGAATCTCTGTATGTGTCCCAGCTGCTGAATCTCTGTATGTGTCCCAGCTGGTGAATTTCTGTATGTGTCCCAGCTGGTGAATCTCTGTATGTGTCCCAGCTGGTGAATCTCTGTATGTGTCCCAGCTGGTGAATCTCTGTATGTGTCCCAGCTGGTGAATCTCTGTGTCCCAGCTGGTGAATCTCTGTATGTGCCCCAGCAGGTGAATCTTTGTATGTGCCCCAGCTGGTTAATTTCTGTTTGTGTCCTAGCTGGTGAATCTCTGTATGTGTCCCAGATGGTGAATCTAGGCATGTGTCCCAGCTGGTGAATTTCTGTATGTGCCCCAGCTGG
>NC_091583.1:9951558-9954058 GCF_042767895.1 Penaeus vannamei | reverse complement strand
TCCCACCTGAAGGAAAGAAAACGGGAAAACCTCGTCAGGAACTCGACGAACCACGTCTCTCCATTTCCTTCAGGAGGCCCGTAGGAGTGAGCATCCTGACGAGGACCGCGAAGGAGAGGGAGGAGAGAGGAGATCCAAGGAAAGGATTAAAGGGTCGTTGAAAGGAGGGATAAGGGGTTAAAAAAAAGGGGTGGGGGGGGAGAGAAAGGGTTGAGGGGAAACTCAAAGAGACTGAATAATGCGTGCGAAAAACGGAAGAAGGAAGAACGCGAGAGAGAGTGGGATAAAAGGAGGCGAAAGGGATGGAAAGGAGAGACTACGCCATACCGAAGATGAAGGGAAAAAATGATTGAAAAAAGGTAAACGCATGAAAAGAAATAAGAGAGAATGCAAAAAGTTCTTTACGTATAAAAAAGGAGGACTAGACCTTAGTAACAGTGACTAACCACAAAAATGAAGGGAGAGAGAGAGAAGGTGAACAGAAACGAACGAATGAACTGTCTCTTGTCTCTCTCTTAAACAAAGTTGAATGTATTGCTAAAGAAACAGGGAGATAACTAGAGAAAAATAGATAAAGATAGACAGCCAGATAAATAAATAAAGAGAGCCAGGGAAAGAAAGAGATAGAGGGAGAGAGAGATAAGGAAAAATAGATAGTTAAAAAGAACGAGAGAGATATTAAAAGAGAAATAGAGATAAATAGAAACAGACAACCAGGTAACAGATAAAGATAGCAAGGGAGGGAACGAAAGGAAAAAGGGAAATAAACCAAAAACAAACTAGCAGATAGACAAATAAAGAGACCGAAGCGAAAGAACAAAAAAGAAAAAGAGATAAAAAAGTCAACAATCAGACAGACACATATTGACCATTGAGAGACCCCCCCCCAAAAAAAAAAAATAATAATAAAATAAAAATAAAACAAAAAATAGACATCCAGATAGACAGCGAGCGACCGAGAGCGGCGGAGCGTGTGGGAGCCGCCGGGCGAAGGAGCGTGGAAGGGTGGCAGACGCCCGCCCGAGGCCGCTCCCGCCCGCCCGCCCGCCCACCGTCTGCCGTGCCCAGGTAGAACAAGGGCCTCGCGGTTTGCTTGTTTGTCTTGTTTCACGGAACCTTCGTCGGGCACACGCAGGCCGCAGCGCCGCTAGAGGGGAGGGCGGTATGCGGGGGATTATGTAGCTATGCGATCCCACATGGCCATTAAGGCTGAGGCGCACGAACACAAACGGCCGACATGAGCTATATTTCTCGACGGCGCAGTTATAGGGCTATAAAAGGGGGTTGCAACATTTAGGAAAAAGGTGTTATTGATAGGGTGATTATGCAACGTGATATAGGAGACAGGTCTTGTATGGAGGCCACGCCGCGACGGGGATTTGAGGGCGGCTTTTCCCTTCTTTTTTTTTTCTAAGTCGTTGTGAAAATGGGAATTTGAGAGAGAGAGAAAAAAAAAAAACAACCAAAGAGAAATAAAGGAGATAAGGGGGATAATAGATAAAGTGTGATAAAGAAGGTGAAGTTGGAATGACATTGAAAATTTTTTTTTCATGATATCTAGATGATTTTTAACCAAGAGGTGAAAAAAATAGGATTTTCTATTACCCATTCTTCCTCTCCTCTTTCTCCTCCTTCCTCATTCCTTCTTCTCTCCCTCTCTTCCTTTCCGAAAACCTTTCCATTTTCTCTCCATCTCCCCCTTTCTGACTTCCTGCGCCTTCTAAACAACAAATCTTGAATAGACATGAAGAAGTGACACTCAAATGAAGAAGAGCAACTGACATGACCTTCAGACGCCGGAGTCACGTGGCACTGTCAGACTAGAGTGCCCGGGAGAGCCACGCGATGGGCCCACCCGCATGTGTTGGGCGGCGTGGCACCGGGTGGATGTGGCTTACGTAATGTGTAATGTGTGAGGTAGTGGATGGATGATTGTCTTTGTTTGTTTTATTTATTGGATTATTAAATTCATAATTACCTAATACTGTTTCTTCTCCTTTTCTATCTCTCTCTCTCCATCTCACCCTCTCGTTGTTATTTACTCTTCATCTCTCGCTTTCTCTCTCTCTCTCTCTCTCTCTCTCTCTCTCTCTCTCTCTCTCTCTCTCTCTCTCTCTCTCTCTCTCTCTCTCTCTCTCTCTCTCTCTCTCTCTCTTTCTGCCCTCTCTCTCATCTTCCTTTCCCTCCTTAACCGCACGCACTTCCTCCCGCCCAACGGACGCCCAAACTGCACTCCCTTCCCGCAGCCGCGTCGGCGCAGAAGAGCCTATCCCGCCAGAATTATGCGCCATTAAAAATCCACTAGCATTATAAAATTATGCAAATGGTCGTCGAGGCCGCATCCTCCAGGGGGGCTGGGTGTGTGTAGGGGGAGGGGGAGGGGGGAGGGGGGACACAAGCCTTTCACATGTGACGTGAGCAAGTGACGTGGGAGTTCGGTTGGCGTCTACGGTGAAAATAAGGGGATCAATTGAAATCTAGGGTGAAAATAATACGATCA
>NC_091583.1:9941558-9944058 GCF_042767895.1 Penaeus vannamei | reverse complement strand
AGTGAAGGAGGGGAGGGGAGGGGTAGATAGGATTGGGTGTGGGGGGAGAAGGGAAGGGGAGGGGAGGGGATGGGAGAGGGGGTAAGAGGGAAGGGGTGAGAAGAGCTAGTCGGGAAGGGGTGGGGAAGGTGAGACGGAAGGGTAGGAAGGAGGTGGTGGAGGTGAGAGGGAGAGGGATGGAATAGAAGGGAAGGGGTGAGAGGAGGAGGGGGGTAAAAGGAAGGGGGGAGGGAGGGCAGAAGGGAAGAAGGCAGCATCCGAGGGGTTGGGGGGAGAGGGAAGGGGTTAAGGGTTATCTCAGAAGGTTCGGTATTTATTATATAGATCTCCTATTAGATGGAAGGGGTAGATAAATAACGGAAAGGATTCCTGGATTGACAGGCGGACTGTAAAAGCGTGAAATTGCGTATTACGAGTACGAGTGAATCTGCCAGTGTGAAACGGGGCTTCGGCATGACCGCCCTTATCTCCTTCGACAGATTTCCTTTTCGACCGCTTCGGCGAGGAATTTTTTGGCGGGAGGGTTATGCGCCGAACCCCGAGGTCTCTGTGTGGCGTTAACAGCGTGTAAAATTCCTTGTGCAGATCAATCATATTTTACAATCCCCGATTTGCCATCCGCTCTCGAAGGTAAATTCCCCGTTCGGCTAAGCCTCCGTGCGTGTCCTTCCTCCCCGGACGGCCACGGGATGCGTTCGAGACGTTCGCGAAAACGGTCGTCGGGCGCTTGCTTTTGAACGCAGCCGCCAGGTATGCAGCGGTTCAGAGGCAGCCGCCGTGTGAACAGACTCTGCACACACCGCGATGCTCCGTCAGCGCTTGCGGTGACTATGCGCGCCTTATTGCACAGTCACGGCGATCTTCGCAATATGCCATCGCGTTCGCTTCTATGGCTCCTGTTCGTGTACAATCCCCGGGCGTTTTTGATGACGTCATGCGAGGTGTATGGCGAGGTTCTGCCAATGGTGCTGTAATGCGTCACGAACAAACGCACGCGATTTCGGTACTTTGTTAGTCCTTATCTTTAGGTAGACGGGCAGTCAAGGGTAAAGGGAGAATGCAGGGAGAAGAGGAAGAGGAGGACAAGGAGTAAGGAGAGGCGAAGAAGAAGAAGAAGAAGGGGAGGAGAAGGATTAAGAGGAAGGCAGAATAAAACGATAACAATGATAATGATAATAATGACAACAATGATAATAATAATAATAACAATAATGATAATAATGATGAGGAGAAGGTGGAGGAAGGGAATAAGAAGGAGAAGAATGGAGAAGAGGAGGAGCAGGAGGAGGAAGAAGAAGAATAAAAGGAAGAAGGAGGCATCGGCAGAAGCAAAGGAGGGGGAGGAGGAGCACGAGGGTCGCATGCGGCAAAATGTTTGAGGTGCGCGGACTGTGTAGGTATACCTTTAGCGGGCCTCATCCCCCGGGGCGGTCATCTGCTATTAAGACCGCCTCGCACTGCACTTTTCTTTGTGCGTCTCTCCTCGGTGTCCCTCTCTCCTCTCCTCTCTCCTCTCTCCTCTCGCATCTCCGCCCGTGTTTTCGCAAGGAATAGCAAAGGCGGCGACAGATTCAACCTGGGTTCCATGGCTGAAAAAAGGGGGTATTATGCAAATTATTTTTTCTTTCTCTCCCATTCTATCGATCTGGAAGTGCTATTGCTATGTCATTTACATCTGCTATTGATGCTTGGGAATCGAATATTATTTTTCGTTATCATTTTTGTTTTTTTTCTTTTTTCTTTTTTTTTCTTTTTTATCAAGCATTCAAAATCCCGTATACAGCCTATTAATAAGACTGCCTCCGGGGCTTCAAA
This sequence comes from Penaeus vannamei, assembly GCF_042767895.1. Classification (NCBI taxonomy): domain Eukaryota; kingdom Metazoa; phylum Arthropoda; class Malacostraca; order Decapoda; family Penaeidae; genus Penaeus; species Penaeus vannamei. Next base: position 9,942,243 of record NC_091583.1, on the reverse strand, counting down.
TGGGTGTGATTAGCGAAACGACTCCGCGTGCGTGTGAAAGGTCCCCATGAATTTTGCTTTGACGCCCCACGCCCCCCACCCCCCATCCCCCATCCCCACGTCCCCACCCCCCCCACGCCCCACACCCCCCACGCCCCCCGCCCCCCGAGGCCCTCGAGCGCGGCGTGGCGGGGCGTCTTGTCAATGGAGTGTTGTTCCGACTGCGACTGCTGGAGCGTAAAAATAAGTTTCGCCGACGTCCAGACTGTTACGAAAGGCGACGTGACGGTTACGCGCTGAAATGTTGCCGTGGCGTTACATGCAAACTTTCTCGCCGTAAATAATCTCTTGCTGATGTAATTACGTTGCGAAAAGTGACCCGATTTCCCCTAGTTCTTTTTTTTTTTTTTTTTTTTTTTTTTTTTTTTGCCATGCGTAATTCTCTTTTCTTTTTTTCTTTTTTTTCCATTCGTAGTTCTCGATTTTTTTTTTTTTTTGTTTTTGTCATGCGTATTTCCCGCCTTCTTCTTTTTTTCCATGCGTAGTCCTCGAGTATTTTTTCCGTCATGCGTATTTTTTCCCTATGCGTACTTCTCGATTTCCCCCCTTTTTTGCCATGCGTAGTTCTCGAGTATTTTACGCCATAGTTCTTTTTTCCATTCGTAGTTCTCGATTTTTTATTTATTATTATTATTATTATTTTTTG
>NC_091583.1:9931558-9934058 GCF_042767895.1 Penaeus vannamei | reverse complement strand
GATGAGAAGGGGGAAGGGAAGAGGAGGGGAGGAGGGGGAAGGAGGGTGGGAGGGGCGGAGGGGGGAGGAGGGGGAAGGATGAGAAGGGGAGGAGGGGGAAGGAGGGTGGGAGGGGACGAGGGGGAGGAAGGAGGGAGAAGGGAATAGTGGAGAAGAAAAGTGGAGGAAGGGGAGGTAAAGATAAGAAAGTGAGAGACATAGAATAGGGAGGAGAGAGGAACGCAAAGAGGTGGGGAGGTAAGGAGGGAGGAGGGAAGAAGGAAGATGGGAAGGGAGATAGAGAAAGACGAGAAAAGATGAAGGTAAGTGGATCAGAGGGAAGAATGGGGAGAGAAGAAGACGCAAAACAGAAAGAGGAAAACGATAGAAAGAGAAGAAGGAAAGAGAGAAGCGAAGTGGGGAAGAAGGAGAGGGGGAAGAGAAAGGTAGGAGAGGGGGGGGCGAGAAGGTTAGTAAACGCCATAAACTTTGTGATCAGATACAAAACAGATTTAGGAGAGGAAGCGGGCGAGAAAATAGACGGATAATAAGAGAGAGAAAATGCGAGAGGACAAGTTTAAGAGAGGGGGGAGGGAAGGAGGAGGAAGGAGAAACGAATAGAAGGGGGGGAGGAGGAGGAGGAGGAGGAGGAGATGGGGATGGAGAGGAGATGAATTAAGATGAAGACAAGATGAAGACGAAAGAGAAGGGAGGAAAGGGGGAGAATAAAGAGAAGGGAAAGATGGGGAATAAAAACGAAGCGGGGTAAGGAGGAGAAGAAAGGAAGAGACAAAGAAGGAAAGGAAGATAAGAGAAGGGAACGAAGGGAATGAGAAAGACAAGAGATAAAGCATAAGGAAGGAAGGAGGTGAAGAAAGGAGATAGAAGGGAAAGAGGGAAAGGGGAAAACGGGAGATAAGAAGAAGGAAGGAGAAAGAGAAAGAAGCGAATAACCGGAGAGGAAAGGGTAGGGAACAGGACACGAAGAAAACGCAAGGCCAGACGAGGAGGAGGAGGAGGGGAAGGGGAGGAGGAAGAGGAAGTGGAGGAGGAGGAGGAAGTGGAGGAGGAGGAGGAGGAAGTGGAGAAGGGGATGTGGAGGAGGAGGAGGAGGAGGAAGAGGAAGTGGAGAAGGGGGAGGAGGAAGTGGAGGAGGAGGAGGAGGAAGTAGAAGAGGAGGAGGAGGAAGTGAAGGAGGAGAGGGGAAGGAGAAGAAGAAAAAGGAGAAGAAGAAGAAGAAGAGGAAGCAGGAGAAGCAGGAGGGGAAGGAAGAGGAGGTGGAGGGGGAGGAGGAGTATTAGAAGGAGGAGGATTAGGAGGAGGAGGGGGAGGAGAAGCAGGACCATATGGGCCAACGAAGCACCGAGATGACCTCAGAGCATCCTTCTGTGATTTACAACTTTACAACTCCTGCGGATTGCCTCCCCGGGTGACAGGGGGTCGGGGGGGGGGGGGGGGTGAGACCCTGGGGGAGGAGGGGCAGGGGGAGGAGAAGGAGGGAATGGGGATTGGGAGGAAGAGGAGGAGGAGAGGGAATAGGAGGAGTAGAAGATGGATGAAGGAGAGCGGGAGGAGGTAGGAGAGGAGGAGGAGGAGGAGGAGGAGGAGGAGGAGGAGGAGGGGAAGGAGGAGAAGAAAAGGGGGTGGGGGAGGAGGAGGAGGAGAAAGCGGGATTCAAGGGCAATTCTCTCCGAGGGCCAAAGGGGAAGGGGGGGGAGGGTCGAGGATTACCTTCGACCTCGTGGTGAGAGAGAGAAAGAGGGGGTGGGGGAGGGGGAGGGAGAAGAGAGAGAGAGAGAGAGAGAGAGAGAGAGAGAGAGAGAGAGAGAGAGAGAGAGAGAGAGAGAGAGAGAGAGAGAGAGAGAGAGAGAGAGAGAGAGAGAGAAACAGAGAGAGAGAGAGGGGGAAAGTAGGCTGAGGATGGCCCTGAAAATGATAGAACTAGTCGTAGTAGTAATAATAATGATGATAATAATGGTAAGAAGAAGAGCAACAAAAGCAACAACAATAATGATAATAATGATGATAATAACAATAATAATGATAATAGTGATAATGATAATGATAACAATAATGACAATAACAGTGATAATAATATTGATCATAATAATGATGATGATGATGGTGATGATAACAATCATGATAATAATAACAAGAATAAAGATAGTAATAATGACGATGATAAAAATAAAAACAAGAATCATGATAACAAAGATAACAATGGCAATGACATCAATAATAATAAAAATAACAGTAATGACAATACAGATAAAACAACATCACAACACCAAATACAAAACACTGACAGCGACAGTACTAACCGCCAGGGACACGCGACGACATCCGGGGCCTCGTCTTGTCGCCTTGCTTGCTCCCAGCTGGCAACCCGATGCAACCGATAAAAAAGCCGATGCAAACGATGATCCGATAAAAACGTTTAAACCGATGAAACCGACAAATATTGATAAAACCGATGAAACCGATAAAACCGACAAAACCGATAAAACCAACAAAAACCGAT
>NC_091583.1:9924058-9926558 GCF_042767895.1 Penaeus vannamei | reverse complement strand
TATTCGATCTATTTTTCACATCAATGTCTCCAAGAGTGTTTAATTTCGAAATTTCTATAATGACTAGACTTTTTCGTTATTGCCGTGCCGATTGTTTTTTTCTGCATTTTTTTTTTTTTTTTTTTTGACAAATATCCATCATATATAACGCGCTGGATGCTACGTCTCGCGAAAGGGTCCGTTCGAGCCAGCATTGCCACCGGCGCTGAGGAAACGCAGTCCCTCCGCCTGCCACCGCCGCCTGCCACCGCCTGCCACCGCCGCCTGCCACCGCCTGCCACCGCCTGCCACCACCGCCTGCCACCCCGACCACACCGATTCCGAAAACACCGACGCCCGACACCGAGACCCGACTTCGATAGCATCTCTTCGCCGGTAATAAAGTGAGCCGCTCGAAGATAAGACTGGCGGCGATCTTACGGGCCTCCTCCTCGGCCCTTCGCTCGCCTCACCGCCTCCTTCTCCTCCGCTGCCCTTCTCTCCTCTTCTTCCTTCTCTTCTCTTCTCTCCTCCTCCTCCTTGTCCCTCGCTCGCCTCACCGCCTCCTTCTCCTCCTCTGCCCTTCTCTCCTCTTCTTCCTTCTCTTCTCTTCTCTCCTCCTCCTCCTTGTCCCTCGCTCGCCTCACCGCCTCCTTCTCCTCCTCTGCCCTTCTCTTCTCTTCTTCCTTCTCTTCTTCCTTCTCTCCTCCTCCTCCTCCTCGCCCCTCGCTCGCCTCACCGCTTCCTTCTCCTCCGCTGCCCTTCTCTTCTCTTCTTCCTTCTCTTCTCTTCTCTCCTCCTCCTCCTCCTCGGCCCTCGCTCGCCTCACCGCCTCCTTCTCCTCCTCTGCCCTTCTCTCCTCTTCTTCCTTCTCTTCTCTTCTCTCCTCCTCCTCCTTGTCCCTCGCTCGCCTCACCGCCTCCTTCTCCTCCTCTGCCCTTCTCTTCTCTTCTTCCTTCTCTTCTTCCTTCTCTCCTCCTCCTCCTCCTCGCCCCTCGCTCGCCTCACCGCTTCCTTCTCCTCCGCTGCCCTTCTCTTCTCTTCTTCCTTCTCTTCTCTTCTCTTCTCTTCTCTCCTCCTCCTCCTCGCCCTTCGCTCGCCTCGCCGCCTCCTTCTCCTCCTCTGCCCTTCTCTTCTCTTCTTCCTTCTCTTCTCTTCTCTTCTCTTCTTCCTTCTCTTCTCTTCTCTCCTCCTCCTCCTCGCCCCTCGCTCGCCTCACCGCCTCCTTCTCCTCCTCTGCCCTTCTCTTCTCTTCTTCCTTCTCTTCTTCCTTCTCTCCTCCTCCTCCTCCTCGCCCCTCGCTCGCCTCACCGCTTCCTTCTCCTCCGCTGCCCTTCTCTTCTCTTCTTCCTTCTCTTCTCTTCTCTTCTTCCTTCTCTTCTCTTCTCTCCTCCTCCTCCTCGCCCTTCGCTCGCCTCACCGCCTCCTTCTCCTCCTCTGCCCTTCTCTTCTCTTCTTCCTTCTCTTCTCTTCTCTTCTCTTCTTCCTTCTCTTCTCTTCTCTCCTCCTCCTCCTCGCCCCTCGCTCGCCTCACCGCCTCCTTCTCCTCCTCTGCCCTTCTCTTCTCTTCTTCCTTCTCTTCTTCCTTCTCTCCTCCTCCTCCTCCTCGCCCCTCGCTCGCCTCACCGCTTCCTTCTCCTCCGCTGCCCTTCTCTTCTCTTCTTCCTTCTCTTCTCTTCTCTTCTCTTCTCTCCTCCTCTCCTCGCCCTTCGCTCGCCTCGCCGCCTCCTTCTCCTCCTCTGCCCTTCTCTTCTCTTCTTCCTTCTCTTCTCTTCTCTTCTCTTCTTCCTTCTCTTCTCTTCTCTCCTCCTCCTCCTCGCCCCTCGCTCGCCTCACCGCCTCCTTCTCCTCCTCTGCCCTTCTCTTCTCTTCTTCCTTCTCTTCTTCCTTCTCTCCTCCTCCTCCTCCTCGCCCCTCGCTCGCCTCACCGCTTCCTTCTCCTCCGCTGCCCTTCTCTTCTCTTCTTCCTTCTCTTCTCTTCTCTTCTTCCTTCTCTTCTCTTCTCTCCTCCTCCTCCTCGCCCTTCGCTCGCCTCACCGCCTCCTTCTCCTCCTCTGCCCTTCTCTTCTCTTCTTCCTTCTCTTCTCTTCTCTTCTCTTCTTCCTTCTCTTCTCTTCTCTCCTCCTCCTCCTCGCCCCTCGCTCGCCTCACCGCCTCCTTCTCCTCCTCTGCCCTTCTCTTCTCTTCTTCCTTCTCTTCTTCCTTCTCTCCTCCTCCTCCTCCTCGCCCCTCGCTCGCCTCACCGCTTCCTTCTCCTCCGCTGCCCTTCTCTTCTCTTCTTCCTTCTCTTCTCTTCTCTTCTTCCTTCTCTTCTCTTCTCTCCTCCTCCTCCTCGCCCCTCGCTCGCCTCACCGCCTCCTTCTCCTCCTCTGCCCTTCTCTTCTCTTCTTCCTTCTCTTCTCTTCTCTTCTCTTCTTCCTTCTCTTCTCTTCTCTCCCCCCCCTCCTCGCCCCTCGCTCGCCTCACCACCTCCTTCTCCTCCTCTGCCCTTCTCTTCTCTTCCTCCTTCTCTTCTCTTCTT
>NC_091583.1:9914058-9919058 GCF_042767895.1 Penaeus vannamei | reverse complement strand
CATTGTGTTTTCACATTGTTTCTTCTCCTTTGTTTTCTTTTTATTTTTATCTCTTTTCTCACCTTTCCCTCTCTCTCCCTCCGTCGTCCGCGGCCGCATTTTTCTCTCCCTCCTCCCTCCTCCCCATCTCCTACCCTCACCTCCCATCTTCCCCTAACCTCCCTACCTCCACCTGCCTCACAACCTCCTACCCTCTTACTTTGCTACCTCCACCCCCCCCCCCACCTCCTTCTCTCCCTTCTCCCTACCTCCACCTCACCCCTTCCTCTCCCACCTCCCTCCTCTCCCTACCTCTTCCCCTCACCTCCCCATCTCCTACCCTCCCTCCCACCTCCCTTCCCTACTTTTCCACCTCCCCACCTCCCCCCATCTCTCCCTCCTCCCTATCTCCCTACCTCTCCACCTCCTACCCTCCCCCCCCTCCCCCTTTCTACCCTCTCCCCCTCCCAGCTCCCCCCCCCCCATCCCAACCTCTGCCGACGTCTCCACCTCCTACCCTCCCACCCTCCCTCCTCCCCCCTTCTACCCTCTCCCCCTCCCTCCCCACCCCCCCCCTCTGCAAAGCCTCCGTCCCATTCCTTGAGCTCCATTATCCCATTATGCCATGACCCGGCCGGCGCACGTGTGATAGATCGCCGCACCATTGTTTTTACTTTAGTTGGACGCAGGGCGGGGAGGGGGGGGGGGAGGGGGAGAAGGAGAGGGCAGAAGGGAGAGGGGTGGGGGAGGAGGAGGGGTGGGGGAGGAGGAGGGGTGGGGAGGGAGGGGGAGGGAGTAGGACAGGGAGAGGGAGAGGGCAGAAGGGAGAGGGGTGGGGGAGGGAGGGGAGGTGGAGGGAGGGGGAGGGAGAAGGGTAGATGAGGGGAGAGGGATGGAGGAGGGGGAAAGGGAGGGGATGGGAAAGGAGGAGGGAGAGGAAAGAAAGAGACAGGTGGTGGGAAGGTAAAAAGGAGAAAGAGAGAGGGATGAGAAAGGAATGGAAGAGAGAAGGGGAGAGAGAGGGAAAGAGAGAGGATCTGGGAGGGGGAGAGGAAGGGAGAGGGGACATAAGGAGAGAAAGGGGGGAGGAGAAATAAGAAGGATAAGAACAGTAAGAGAGAACGAGCGGGGAGGAGAGGGAGAGTGAGTGAGAGGAAGAAGAGAAAGAGATAAAAGACTAAAGAATGAGTGGATGGAGTAATGGAAGCTAAAAGAAAGACAGAATGAAAGAAACGAAGAGGAGAGGATTGCTAATTATAACAGCAGTGATGATAACGGTAAAAATATTGATAATAGTGATAATCATAAGACAAAAAAGAACAGCAGTGACAGTAGTAGAATAAATAGAATAATGATAACACTGATAATAATGGCAATAGCAATAACAACCATAGCAATAATACCAATGACACCAGTAATATCAATAACCAACAATAGATACAATCAATAACAGTTATAAAGGCAGTTACAATCACAACAACCCCCCCCCCCAAAAAAAAAAAAAAAAAAAAACATAATCAGAACAAAAAAAAATCACACCCACAATCACAACAAAATAAAAAATAACAAAAATCACATTCAGAGAACAAAACCAAAAAATCACAATCACAGCAGAAACAACAAAAAAATCCCACCAAAAATAACACCAAGAACCCAGAAACCGCCCCAAACTACCGAACCAGCTGCGACAACCCCGTTCCCGCCGAAACAGCCAAAAGTGGTAGTTATCGCGTCCTCCTCGTAGTCTGGCTATTTGGCATTCGATTTATTACGTTAAATTAACGACCTTTTTCTCTCTCTCTCTCCGAAGAAGGCCTAGAGACAAACGGACGCAATGTCTTTAAAGAGCGGAAGTAAATAATTATTACCTTTTTTTTGGGGGGGAAGGGGGGAGGGGGGTGATTCGTTAGGCTCGGGTTGTAGGTTCGAAGGTGTGAGATGATGGTTATTTTGGGGGGTTACTTTCTTTTCTTTCAGATATCATTGTTATAGATATTATGATTATTATTATTTTGTCATTGTTTTTTATCATTATCATTTTCATCATTATCATTATTATCATTATTTTCATTTATCATTATTGGTATCATTATCATCAGCATCATTATCAATCTTGTTATTATCATTTTTATCATTATTGTTATTATCTTTACTTTCATTATTTTTACGCATACAATAATTAAAATTAGCGTTATTATCACTCTTTATAATCATTCAAGTTATCTTTATCATCTTATTATTACCGTTGTTGATATTACCATAATGAGAATAATGAGAACCATGGTTATTATTTTCATTATCTTTCTTCGTCTTCTTCTTATCTTTGTTTCATCGTTACTATCATTAATACTATTACTGTCATTATTATTATCATAATTCTTATCATCATTATTATCATTACTACCATAATCATTATTACTGATATCGCCATTGTTAACATTATCATAATCATTGTTATTATCTGCAGCGGCATCGTCGTTGTAATTAGTATAGTCATTATCAATATCCTGTGTTAATTTCATTTTTGTTTATAGAAAACAAAGCGAAACAATTATCTTAGTACATTAATAAAGCAAACAATTATCTTAGTACATTAATAAAGCAAACAATTATCTTAGTACATCATAAACGATACATCTTAGCCTAAAATTCCAAAAATAAGAAGAAAAAGGGTAAAAAAAAGACATTAAATCATTTGACAACCTAGAAAAAAACGAATAAAAAACGAGGCCCATTGACACCGTTTCGCTAATCCGGATTCAGCATCCGGAATCCACGAACGCCAGGCCCGTTCGTGAGCGTCCAGACCGACTGCCAAGACGCGGCTAACCAGGACAGCTTGGCCCGCGCCGGTTCCTCAGGGGCGGCGGCGGCCATACTCAAATAACATGGTCAGCTCTGTGGAATGCGGAGGGCAAATATATGGCCCGGAGATCCTTTTCGCCGATAGAGCTTCTCTCTCTCTCTCTCTCTCTCTTCCTCTCTTTATCTCTTTTTCTTTGTCTTTATCTCTCTCTTTCTCTCTATCTTTCTCATTCGCCTCGCTCTCTCTCTCTGTCTATCTATCTATCTATTTATCTCTCTCTCTATCCATCTCTCTCTCTCACTCTCTCTCTCTCTCTCTCTCTCTCTCTCTCTCTCTCTCTCTCTCTCTCTCTCTCTCTCTCTTCCTCTCTTTATCTCTTTTTCTTTGTCTTTATCTCTCTCTTTCTCTCTATCTTTCTCACTCGCCTCTCTCTCTCTCTGTCTCTCTCTCTCTCTGTCTCTCTCTCTCTCTCTCTCTCTCTCTCTCTCTCTCTCTCTCTCTCTCTCTCTCTCTCTCTCTCTCTCTCTCTCTCTCTCTCTCTCTCTCTTCTCTTCTTCCCGTTCTCTCCCCCCCCCCTCTCTCTCTCTCTCTCTCTCTCTCTCTCTCTCTCTCTCTCTCTCTCTCTCTCTCTCTCTCTCTCTCTCTCTCTCTCTCTCTCTCTGTCTCTCTTTCTCTCTCTCTCTCTCTCTCTCTTCCTGCCCTACTTCCCGGCCTGCATGTCTGTCTAACATTCACTTTTGCCTTTCCTTTTATGATCCGAGGTGTCACACACTACCTGAAACGCACACACACACGCACAAGGCAAGAAAATATGTATGGAATAGGTAAGCAAGCAACAAACGCACAGGCATACGCATACTCACACACAGACACACGCACACACATACACTCACACACACACACACACGAAAAAAGCCACATACCTACGTGCCATCTTCAGGGCGTCCTCTAACCACCTTGGCAACAGGGAAGGGAGTCAGTAGGGTAGGAGGGCGGGGAAGGGTGCAGGCAGGAGGTGCGGGATAAGAGGTGGGTGATAAGGGAGGGAGTGGAAGGGTGGGAGGGAGAAGAGGAAGGTTAAAGGGGAAGGGAGAAGAGGGAAGGGAAGGAAGAAGAGGAGGGGGAAGGGAGAAGAGGAGGGGGAGGGAATAAGAGGGAGGGGGAGGGAAGAAGAGGGAGGGGAAGGGAAGAAGAGGGAGGGGGGAGGAGAAGAGAAGAGGGAGGGGAAGGGAGGAGTGGGAGGGGAAGGAATAAGAGAGAGGGGAAGGAAAGAAGAGGGAGGAGAAGGGAGGAGAGGAGAGGGCAAGAGAAGAAGAGGGAGGAGGAAAAGGATAGAGGGAGAAAAAAAGGGTGGGCGGAAGAGAAGATAAGGAAGGGTTAAGAGTAGAGGGAGAAGGGAGTTAAGAGCTGGAGGGGGGAAGGAGGGAAGAAGTAGGAAAGGAAAAAGAGCGATAGGAGAATCAGAAGGAAAGTATAGAAGTAAAAATAAATAATAAATGATAATATGAAAGAAGACAAGAAAAGGGGGAAAGGGTTATAGATAACAAACAACAGAGAAGGGGAGGGGATAAGAGGAGACCAGGAGGAGGGGGGGGCAGGGGATTCCCGAAACCTTAGCAACCCCAAAGAGGTGCCAACCCCATAATAATGGTCCTTCTCCCATTCTCCTTCACGTGATACCCATTAATTTTCACCCCAAAGGCATACGTTCAACGAAGCCGCGAAGGAGAGAGAATTCTTCCGAGAGAGAGAGAGAAGACGTGTAAGTTGCTGGGCGCGTGGCTGCCTTTTGCAAACAAGAAAATGGAATTTAGAGACGGGGTAAAGAAAGAGAGGGGGGAGGGAGGGAGAGAAGGGGGAGGGAGGGAGAGAAGGGGAGGGAGGGAGAGAGGCGGAGGGAGGGAGGGAGGGAGGAGCGGAGGGAGGGAGTAGAGGGGAAGGAGGGAGGGAGAGAGGGGGAGGGAGGGGGAATGAGGGAAAGAGAGAGAGAATGGGGAGGAGGGGGAGAGGAAGTGAGGAGGAAAGATAGAAAGAGTGGGGAAGGGAGGGCGAGGAGGAGGCGGGAGGGAGAGAAAGAGGAAGGGAGGGCTGGGGGATGAGGGAGAGAGAGAGAAAAGGAGAGAGAAGGGAAGAGAGGGAGAGAGTTAGGGAGGAGGAAGGAGAGAGAGAGTGGGGAAGGGAGGGGGAGGGCGGGAGGAGGGAGAGAGAGAGAGAG
>NC_091583.1:9866558-9869058 GCF_042767895.1 Penaeus vannamei | reverse complement strand
TCGGTTTAGGTGATTGTGTTTGTTTGTTTTTGGTTTGTGTGTTTGTTTGTTGTGTGTGTGTGTGTTTGTGTGTGTGTGTGTGTTTGTGTGTGTGTGTGTGTGTGTGTGTGTGTGTGTGTGTGTGTGTGTGTGTGTGTGTGTGTTTGTGTGTGTGTGTGTGTGTGTGCGTGTGTGTGTGTGTCAGTGTCAGTGTATGTGTAAGTGTACGTGTATATGTAGTGTATGTGTCAGTGTCTGCATATCTTGACGTGTATGTGTGTGTATGTGTCAGTGTCTGTGTATGTCTCCGTGTATGTATATGTGCATCTATACATCTACTACGTACATCTATTCTTCTCTGTCAATATGATCCTGCCTTCCCCACTTCATTCCTCCCACTCTTCCTCAGCAAATCACATGCAAACTACTCGACTCCAAGGTCAAACTTCCAATATCGCAAGGGTTGTCATTCCTAACCATATCCTACATGCGAGCTGCCGTGACAGACACCAGCTGCATGACGAAGCTAAAGTCATGCCTCTGGGTTCGTGGTCCTGTCCGCGACGATGGCAACGCCCTGGAGTGGAGGAAAGAATAGGGATCTGTATGAATGTGTACAGGTTTGCATATACATTTGCTTATACCTACATACACTTCTAGATAGATAAGATATGGATAAGTAGGTAGGTAGAGAGATAGATAGATAGATAAGTAGGTATGTAGGTAAGGAGATGGATAGTTTAGATATACATTTAATTATATATATAGTTATGAAAATAGATACAGATATTGATGTATCTACAATAGACGGATGTATATATTATCATTTTATTCTCTTTCTCTCTCTCTCTCTCTCTAACTCTCTCTCTCTCTCTCTCTCTCTCTCTCTCTCTCTCTCTCTCTCTCTCTCTCTCTCTCTCTCTCTCTCTCTCTCTCTCTCTCTCTCTCTCTCTCTCTCTCTCTCTCTCTCTATCTCCCTCCCTCTCTCTCTCTCTCTCAGTTTGCCCCCTTCTGTTACTCATTAAAATCAGTTGATACTAATGCAACTTTTTGTCGTTTTGCCCCAACTACTATCTGTATATTGGTCTTTGAATAAAAAGTCACTGTGGCATTAATTACCAGACAATTGCATTACAGAAAAATGATAAAGATGAACGCAATGAGAATATGTAATAACCACAGTAATGTTTCATCTGTGTTTGTTGGGTAATGGTATCTGTGGTTCGTTTTTTTTTTCTTTCTGTGCTAAATGTGGTTAGATATTTTCATCACAAAATGCCTGAAATGCCAATATTTTAGAATTCATGGTATATGTGGTATAATTATTATTTTCTTTCACTGTTAAATCATTATTTTTCACCACAAAATATGAGACATATCATAATGTTATAAATAACATCATATTTGGAGTTAAGACCTTTTCTTATTACTGTTAAATAATTTATTTTAGCAGTAAAAGCGAAAAAAAATGTAGCAAGCGAATATCTAAATTTCACACACGTTTTGACAGGTTTCTCTCGGTAAAAGAAAATAAAAATCCAAAAAGCCTCGTCTTTTCCCTAAAATCTTAAACCAGCTGAGCACAGAGTAAAAAATTCGATCACCCGAGATTTGTACCCTACGCGCCCGATTCAGCCCAGATTTATATGCAATACCACGCAATAATTGATCATTAGCAACATACCCGCCATGAAAAAAACAAGTGACTCGCGCATCTCCAAGCTGGCACTCGCTTCATGCTCCTCCCCCAATTAGGCCATCAAAGGACTCGGAATTGCCCAACAATAAAAGTCCCGAAGCGCAAGGGAAAGGGGAAACGAGCAGGACGCCGAACAGGGGAGAGGACGCCCGGCCGCCCAGCGCCTTCCCATCGGCGGCCGGCGAGGGTGGAGGAGGTCGCCGCAATGTACACGGGGCCAGTTATCTCAGGCAACCAAGTGTGTCAAGCCTTGACCTCCGTCGCCGCACGCCCCCTTCGCTCGCTCGCCGCCGCGCTCGCTCGGCTCGCGGGAAGCAGGGGTTTGTTCATCTATTTTTCGTAATTTTTCGATTGTTTTTGGGTTGGTGTTCACTAGATCTTTCTCAAGATGAATTCCGTTGCTGTTCACGGAGATATTTATTGGAATTGCGAAAGATTCAGACCCCTTGAAAGTGTCAGAGGAACCGAAGCATTTTGGGAAAGGCGGAGCGAGGAGGAACGCCGGCGCCAGTCAACCCTGTGGTCACCCATATCCTTGAGTATCACCTGAACTCCGTGCAATGACGTTATGTTGCACCCGCGGAATCCTGTTGCATCGTTCTTCATCGCGAAAATTTGCAAACGCACTTCCTCGCCTCTTTTTTCGCTAAATATATTCTCCAGTGATACCAAACGATCCCCTTAATCCCTCCTAAACGCATTAATCCCACGCAAGATTTCGCAACCGAGCCAGGGAAAGAATGCCGCCCGCACGAAGGAATCCGCAACGACCGACCAAATCGCGGCCTGAAAAGAAGCCAAAACTTCTGCAACAGTTCGGCG
>NC_091583.1:9846236-9848736 GCF_042767895.1 Penaeus vannamei | reverse complement strand
GATTTGAAATATATCCCAAAATGAACTCTCAGTCGAATATTCACGCCATAGTCTAGTCTAAATTTTGAGTTTCTATCATAAATAGGTGTTTGATTTTTTTTTTTCTTTCTTTCGACCCCCTCTCTCCCTACAGAACGGCTGCCACACAACTGGAGTCCGAGAAGCGAAGGAAACCACAGGGAGGAAGGGAGACTCGAGGGTCCAGACAGGAGGACCTCCATCCAGGGGGAGGGAAGGGCGGCCAGTGACGGCAGAGGCAGGACTCACCAGCAGGAGCAGAGCCACGGGAGTCTTCATGGTGGATCAGGGAAGTGAGGCTTCGATCTGACGAAGCTCCTCTTATAGGGTGACGGAGGGCAAGGTCCATATAAGTACTTATATAGACCTTGGTCACAATCACCCATACCACATGTCGTTCGACCCTTCAAACAAATGTACAACATCCAACTCATTCGATCGCCAGCCTCCCCGCGCACCTTTTCAAGATCACCTTATCCTCCCTCTCCTCCTTCTCCTCTCCCCCTTCCCCCTCTTCCCCTTCCTCCTTCTGTAAGAAAGGACTTGTCACCTGAAGAAGTTTCTACTCAGGTTTGGCTGATAAGGGCGAAAACGTCATTCTGGTTTTAAGCTTGGATGGGGGGGGGGGAGTATTGAATAGAAAACGGTAGGCCGGAGGCGAGGGAAACACTGAAAATGGTACACAGTTGAGCGTGGACTAAAGTATTTTTAGAAACTGGTTTATGTCGACGATTTGAAAGTTGGATTGATTTTAGGGTTGATAATTAACAGATTATTTGCAGGTATATATCGCATGATTATCTGCAGGTATATGTCGTATTCTTATTCATGCTGAAACTTCCACAGTAAAGAAATAAACATAACAAAGAATACGTGAGAAACAAACAATGCTATTCAATTTTGTTAAATTGGAGTGATTTTACAGGGAATGATTAACAGTTCCTATCCCTTATTTTACTCGGCTTCAGACCTATATTTCCCCATGCAACAGTTTAAACATACCACAGTAAATAACTAAAATTATCAAAATCAACGTACCAGTAGTGCCAGTTGACTCTAACGCCGACGACCCCGAAGCCACCACCCCAACCACACGCCCACGGTCAACCAGCCGGAGACCTTCTTGGCTTTGAGATAATGTCGTGAATTCTGGCCCGGTGTCTTGATATGTAAGCGGTGTTAATTCTTTATACTTCAGGGCATGATTATTTGCCATTATCATTATGATTATCAATCATAATGACTATTTCTATCTGTATTATTATATCACCATAATCATTATCATTACTACTACCAGTATCATTATTATTAGCATTATCACATCTGCTATTACTATTGCTCTTACTATTGATATTATCATTATCCTGATTATTGTTTTGTTGGTGTTGTATTATTTTTTATATAATCCTTCCTACTCTTATTGATAACAACAGTCATTGCCATAAACAACCCTATAATATCATCCTCATAGTCATATACATGACAATAGTTAAATTTCCCGCCACCAGAATCATGATGGTGGAGGTTACAGCTGACGACATCGATGACGTCATGAAATACAACAAATTCTGCAACAGGAGTGACGTCACGGGAACCAGCCTGAAGGAGACGGTTGCTAAGTGGCTGGACAACATACCGGAGGGAAGTGTCTCAAATGGGTGGTAAGTTGGGCGGGATGGGCACGAGCGTATGGGCGTGCGGGCGGCTATGGGGGTGGGGTTGCCAAGTGGCTGAACAACATACCGGAGGGATGTGGCCCGAATGGGTGGGATGGGCGCGAGCGTATGGGCGGCTGTGGCGGTGGGTTGTGTTTGGCTGAGGCGAAGAGTTTAAAGAAAAGGGGGAGGGTGGATTTGGGAGGATAGAGAGGAATAAAAGGATTGTGAGAGAGGGAGGAGGAGAAGGGGAGAGATAGAGATAGATTTGATATATAGAAATGGAGGGTGAGAGAGAAAGAGAGAGAGGAGGGTGGAGGCAGGAAGAAAGAGATAAAGGTAGATAAACAAACAGAGATGCAGAAAAAATGAATATATATATACATATATATATATATATATATATATATATATATATATATATATATATATATATATATATATATATATATATATATATATATATATATACACATATATGTGTGTGTGTGTGGCTCGCGGATCGAAAGCGACCTCTTGGACGCGCTCAGTGGCAGGAACCTCCTGCCGGGGACGTGTATATTCCTCCCCCTCCTCCCTCTCCTCCTCCTCCCTCTCTTCATCCTCCTCCTTCACCCCTACTTCTCCTCCCTCTCCTCCATCCTTCCCTCCTCCTCCCTTCCTCCATCCTTCCCCCTCCCTCCCTTCCTCCTCCCTTCCTCCCCTCTTCCCTTCCTTCTCTTCCTTCCTCTCCTTCCTTCCTCCTTCCTCCCCTTCTTCCTCCTCCCCTTCTTCCCTTCCTCCCCTTCCCCTTCCTCCTCCCTCTCCTCGCCCTCCTCTCTCTCTCC
>NC_091583.1:9833736-9836236 GCF_042767895.1 Penaeus vannamei | reverse complement strand
TGATAACATATCATTTTATAGTTCTGAATACTGGCTCTTCACGATCAAAAATTAATTGAATGATTTATATGCTATGAACATCGACTGATCAAGACACCTGCGGGTTATGAAGAAATCGTGTTTCCGAAAGATATCAAATGATGGTGATAATGAGAGTAATTACGATAAAGATGAGTATGATGATAGCCCCAATGGCGATGAAAATAATGATAATGAAACCGATGATAACCATTATAGTAGTCGTTATAATGATGATAATAATGATGAGGAGACGGCGGCAGTAACGACAACATGGGACTAGAACTAACAATTGGAAAGGAGATAATGATATTGATGAAAGATATGGTATCGCTGGTAATGATGATGATGATAATCATAATAACGATAATGATAATAGATAGTAATGCCAACAGTGATGATAATGATGACGTTAATGATAGTGGTAATATATAAGATGAAATTACAATAATGATGATAGTAATAATGATAATGATGAAGCGGGATGATAATAATGATAATAACAATAATGACAATTATAATTATAATAATAATGACAACAGTAACACCAATAATAACATAAGAATGATAATAGTAATAATAACAAAGATAATGGAGGAGAGGAAGAAGAAAATAAAAGGAAGAAGAAAAAGAATGAGAGAGCATAATTATAATTCTCATTATCAATATTCTTACTCACAATCTATTATCATTATCAATATAATTTTTGTTTGTTATCATTATCATTATGATTATCATTATATTATTGATATTATTATTATTATCGCTATTATTATTGTTATCATTACTATTATCATCATTGTCATTATTGGTATTCCTATTATCATTATTTCTTTTACTATTGTTATTATCATTATTATTATAACTTTATTATTATTATTATCATTATTATTATTATTATTATTATTATTATTATTATTATTATTATTATTATTATTATTATTATTATTATTATTATTATTATTATTATTATTATTATTATCAATATTACTATCATGATCACTATTATCATTATTATTATCATTATTATTATTATTATTATTATCATTATTATTATTATTGTTATTATGAACATTATATATTCATTATTACTATCATCGTCATAATCATCATTTGATCACTAGCATTATTATTATCATTACTACTATTATTATTGTTGTTGTTGTTGTTCCTGTTGTTGTTATTATCATCATTATTATTTTTATTATCGCTTTTAATATTATCATCATTATGATTGTTATCATTATTATCATTATTCTTATTATCATCATTATTATCATCATTATTATTATTACTATTATTATTATTATTATTATCATTATTATTATTATCATTATTATTATTATCATTATTATTATCATTATTATTATCATTATTATTAATATTGATATCATTATCATCATCATCGTTAGTTTTATCATCATTAACATTGCTATTATCATTATCATTATTATTATCATTATTATTGCCATTACTATTATTATAATAATTTATATTGTTATTATTATTATGATGATTTTTATTTCATTATTGTTATTAGCATTATTATCACTACCATTGATATTATCATTATTATCATCATTAATATTATCATTACTACTATCATTAATGTTATTATCATTGTCATTATTAGTAACATTATTATCATTATCATTATTACTATTATCATCATTATTATTGTTATTGTTATCATTACTATTATTATCATTATCATTGTTGTTTTTGTTATTGTTATCATTATTAGTTAGTTTCTTTATTATTATCTCTATTATATTACTATTGTGATTATCATCATCATCATTATTGTTATTATCCTTAATGTTGTTGTTGTTGTTATCATCATTATTTTGATTTTTATTTTCCTTATAACCATTATCATTTTATCATTATGATCATTATCATCTTTATTATTACTATTGTTATTATTACTATTATTATCATTATCATTATCATTAATATTATTATCATTATCTTTGTAATTATCATTATCATTGTAATTATCAATATCTTTATTATTATCAATATTATTATCATTATCATTATCATTATTATTATCATCATTAGCATTTTCTTTCTTATTATCATAATCGTTTTTATCTTTAATATTGTTGTTGTTGTTTTATTATTACTAATATCATAATCAGGTTTGTTATTATTATCATTAATTATATTATCATTGTTATTAGTAGTAGTAGTAGTAGTATCATCATTATTATTATCATTATTATATTTATCATCATTATTATTGTTATTAATATCTTTATTATTATTATCATCATTATTATTATCATTATTATTATTATCATTATTATTATTATTATTATTATTATTATTATTATTATTATTATCATTATCATTATTATTATTATCATTATCATTATTATTATTATTATTATTATTATTATTATTATTATCATTATTGTCATTATCATTATCATTATTGATATTATTATCGTTGTTGTTGTTACCATCATTACTATTG
>NC_091583.1:9811236-9813736 GCF_042767895.1 Penaeus vannamei | reverse complement strand
CCTTTCCCTCCCCCAACCCCTCCCTCTTTCTATCCCTCGATATCCTTCCCGGTACGCTCCCCTCTTCCTACTCCCCTCACTCTTTCTATCCCTCGATCTCCTCCCCTTTACTCTTCCCTCCCCCAACTTCTCCCCTTCCCATTCCCCTCCCTTCCCACTCCCCTCCCCCTACTCCTCCCTTCCCAATCCCCTCCCCACTCCTCTCCCCCTACTCCCCCATTCCCCTCCCTTCCCACTCCCCTCCCTCTACTCCCCCATTCCCCATCCTTCCCACTCCCCTCCCTCCCCACTCCCCTCCCCCTACTCCTCCCCCGCGGCATTCCCGAGATAATTCCCTCCCCAGGAGACGGAGTTCGCGGCTGGGGACTCCATCGATCTCGGGATGGAGCGCCGCGCCGCCTTCGATCCGGTTTCCTTCTTGATCGGGTTGGCTCTTGGGCGAGGGAGGGAGGGGGGGGGAGGAAGGAGGGAAGGGGGTATGGGAGGGAAAGTAGAAGGGGGAGGAAAGGGGGATGGGAGAGAGGAGGAGGAAGGAGGGAAAGAAGGGGGGAGGGGAGGAAAGGGAAAGGAAGGAAGGGGGAAGGGAGGGGAGGAAAGGGAGAGGAAGGGGGAGGGAAGAAGGAAAGAAAGGAAAAAGGAGAAAGGTGAAGGAAAGGAAGGAGGGGAAGAGTAGAAGATAAGGACGAAGGGGAAAGCGGGAATGGAAGAAATGCAGAGAAAGGGAAGGAAGGAAGGGGGGAAAGAGAATGGAGTAGGGGGAGGCAGGAGAGAGAGAGAGCGGGAAGGGAGGGTGACAAGGGTGGATCTAGACGGTAAATACATGAGGGAGAGAGACAGGAAAAAAAGAAACGGTAGAAATAGGCGAGAGTGAAAGGGGGAGGGATAGAAAGATTGTCAGATTGATAGGGGGAAAGAGGAAGAGAGATAGGGAAAATAATGAGAAAGATAGAGAGCAAAGAAGAAAGGAAGGAAAGGATATAGAGAGAATCGGGTGGAGGGACATTTTACACCTACAGAGACAGCGTGATATCGCCGACTTTGCTTACAATAAGTAACAGAGAATATCTCCTGTTGTAGACTTTGGAAGCAAACATTCTAGCAGCCTTTTTCGAGTAGAATTTAACACATCAGCGATATTAACCACTAAAACCATAACAGATCCATATTAGATCTGTATTAGATCTGAAGCAGCGAAGAAGGGGTTATATACAAGACCGTGGAAGTCTTTTGCAATACTATAGGTTAACGATTAGTCTTGTTGGGTCGAATTCATCCCTGTGAATTAAATTATTCCTAGCATTTTAAGTCTTACTGCTTCTCGACTTCCAAGCAATACATTCACAAAAGCAAATTAACGATTTTTCGATATTCCTCTGCCAAGGAATAAGTTCTCAAATCCTCCTCCTTGCACTAATAACATCTTGAAGAAAGAGGAGGAGGAGGTGGAGGAGGAATAAGAAGAGGAGGAGGAGGAGGAAAACAGGAAGAAGAGGGAAGGAGAAAGCCAATACCCCCCCCCCCCCTCCTCTTCATTAACATATAGCCCAGGCGTCCTTCATCGGGGAAACGACCACTTGTCTCATCAGTGTAGCGGTGTTGGGTCGTGAAGGGAACGCGCGAGATACTGAAAAGTACTCTTTCGGAGGTGGTCGTCCGGAGGTGGTCGTCCGGAGGTGGTCGTCCGGAGGTGGTCGTCCGGAGGTGGTCGTCCGGGAGGAAAAAGGAGGTTGTAAATATCGTGTTGCCTTAAGCTATAAGCTTATCTTTAATGAGATTAGACGCTCCGCCACGTTGTCTCGGAGCGCGCGAGCGTTAAAAAGATTGGGAAAAACAGCAGTTAAGAGAGAGCGAGGAGGGGAGGGAGGGAGAGGAAGGGAGAGAGAAACAAGGAGAGAAAGAGAGAGAGAGAGATGACTGTAGTGTAAGTACAAAGTAAGAAAATATCAAAGACGCTGTTGTGTGTGTGTGTGTGTGCGCGTGTGTGTGTGTAATTGTTTGTGTTTGTGCCTACACCCAACATACGAGAAAGTACGCACGTGTCCACACCCGCCGACGCAGCTCCCAGTGCCTTCCTCGTCAGCAAAACAAGAAATCACAAACCGATATCGTCTTCCTCCCCGATACCCGAGCCCAGTGACAGACAACGCCATTGATCAAACTCTCCCAATTGAGGCGCAGTTAATTATGCTCTACGCTCGACCCCAGCTGAAGGGCGCGGACTGCACCATCACTCGCTGCGTCTCGTGGAACTTGCTGACTCTCCCGCGGTGCCTTCTGCTGCCCGGGGTCCGCTCGGGGGATGTGGAGGCCCTTGGGATGCCGGCTTGGGGTTCGCTCTTGTAGATAAGGGGCGTAGAGGAGTTTGAGTAGTTTTATTTTTTTGTGAAATGCATTTTTGTGTCTCTTTTTTAGCTTATTTTTTAAAGTTTCTGTCGTCGTTTTTCTTTTTTTGGTAGGTATTTTTATTTACTTCTGATTAGCCTTTTTATTTTTGTATTAC
>NC_091583.1:9773736-9796236 GCF_042767895.1 Penaeus vannamei | reverse complement strand
AATTAGCCTGAGTTTTGTATGTGGTCGGTTTATTATTACTCGAAATTATTTTGTGGCGATTTATATATATTTTGTGTGTTTTCAATGGCATCTCTGTATCCAAATGTATGATCATTTTGATTCATTGACGATGAAAATGAACCCTGATTTCTTTATTATTTTGTATTATTTTGCCAAGCCAAAAACAGAGTTTCAGATTACCCCTTGTTTATATCATGTTTCATCCTTCACAGTCCACACAGCGGTTGCAGTGCTCTGCGCCGCTGCGGTATCGGCAACGGTTAGCGGCGTCGATAGTTTGCAGAGGTAGGTTCTTTTTGAGGTTTGTGCTTGTTGCCGTGGTAAGTTTTTTTGTTTTTTTTTTGGTGTGTGTGTGGGGGGGGGGGGCGCGGGTGCCTGTTCGTGTACATACACATTATTTCACCACATCAACTCTCATCAACTCTTTAATTAACCCCGTGACCATCACCACAATCCCGCCCATTGTTCCTCTCTTCCACTCCCTGTCGTCCCCTAGTTTCTTTATACCTGGAGTTCATCCCTCGACCTCCCTGTCACTCATCCTACGCGTCCTTGGGGCCTGACAGCCTGACCTCCTTCCGTAAAGAGAGCAGCCGGTGAGGGAAAGGAGGGGGCTATCAAGGGATTCTCGTTCTTTCTGCTTAAGTGTAATACGAGTTTTTTTTCTTGTCTTTTTCTTGTTACTGATATTGTATACTAAGATGTGTATAAAGCCATGCCTATGTTTAAAGAAGAAAAATATTTTGCTGTAGTGTTCAGTATTTTTAGATCGTATGTATTATGTTGAAAATGACGTGAAGCCATCAGGCTGTTGTAGTCGGGAGTGAATATGCTACTCATTAAAATTTAGAAGTCGCCATATTTTACATTCACATACTTTTCAGTGGTGTTGTGGTGCATTTTTCTTTTCAAAATTCATATTTCCATCGTTCAATGAACATTGTGTATAGTGTCCATTCATTTAGTATTTATAAAACTTTGCATGCTTTTACATCTACTTTCCCTTCTAATAGTACTTACCATGTACACTTTATTTTTTCTTATTTTTTCATGAATATTGGGTGTATTGGTATTAATTCATTCGTAAACCATTATTATACGAACATAAATCAGAGATGACCGACCGAGCTACTTTCTCCCGTCTTAGGGTGGGCGTCACTTCTCTGAGCCGTCTGCTGGCGTTGGCGAGCGACGTGGAGCCTCACTCCTGCTGGTGCGAGGACCCCCTTGTTCCCTGCCCCGTGTTCGTGCCCCGGGCGCCCCTTCACCAAGTCAGTAACGGGTTTGGTCTCGTAAAAATGTAATATGTGATAACACATTATTGTAATATTCATCCTCTTTATTTGTTTATTTATTTGTCTTTCCGTCTGTCTTATCCGTACTCTTTGGAAGCAGCATTCTTTTCATGTGTTTAACTGTATCTGAATTGCAATATTTTGATTCAGGCAAAAATAGTGACATAGTCCCAAAAAGAGTAAATTAAAATATAGACTATATAATACAATAGAACGTGAGCTATTAAATTCACCGGCCTGTAAATTAAAGAATATCTCATTGCCTTTCACTTGCATTTTAGTATCCATAGCCTTATTGCTTCTGCAGTTTTACCCTTTTACATGTTTGCGCTATAACTTTATCCTTAATCGCCAAGCCTGCTGTAATTTAAAATCTTTCAGCTCTTAAACTTGACCTGTGATCCTGACAAAGCCCACTGTTGCCTCGAGCGCGTCACGCATCTGGACGAAGACAGCATCTTACCCTTCAATGCCACGGGAGACATCACGACAGTAGAGGAGTTCAGGGACTTCCTCAAGAGCGTGGTTGATCTACTCATGCCTCGGAACAGCGGCGTCGTAAATAGCTTACCTCTCGCAGCAGGAAGTCCCCAGCAGGAGTACGTCAGGAGTCTCTCTAGTATGGATTCGGATGAGACTCATTTAGAAGCATCTCCTGGTAGCCTTGAGGAAGATCCTGGTGTTGAAAGGGGCAGACAGAACTTCGGTTTCTGGCGTAGGCAGGAACCCAATGATGAGGTTAATTCTATCTATTCGGACTCTGATACCGAGACTAATTCTTTAACAGACCAGCAGGTATACACGCATGAGTATCTTGAAGGGTCATCATCTAATGATAAGAATGACGAAGATCCTCTGTTCCATGCCATAAAGGGCCTTGCAACATTCCTTCTAAATTCGGAGAAACAAACGATCCTGGACCATGCAAGTGAAGACCACGGGTTTGCGGCTGAGAACAACACATCATCGATTTCGGATAAGATTGACGTTTTGAAGTATTCAAAGCTCGGGTGGTTCTCTCGTGCTGTGGAGTACGCAATAGACGGTTCCTTGTATATTGGGATCGCCTTGGCTGTCATGTACTTCACGAGCATGATTCTCTCGGGCCTGATTTCAACAGTCGGCTCCACCTGCTTCATCTGCGCCGTCCTTGGGAACCCCGAGCTCGCAGCCATTGCCTAGGCCCTAGAGAGCTCCCTCTCAAATGGGTCCTGGCGAGTGACAGGTGCTCTGATGGGAGGTTTCCGTTCATTATGTGCGTCCATGCTTTTTAGTTGTATTGTTTTAGATATTTCCTTACTTTTATTGAATGCTGTTGTATAATTAAGTTTATATTTATATTTATTATATTTATAATATAAAATATGAAAGTTGCGCTGTTTGTCTCAGTGGCCCTAAATTGAAGTAACGAAAAGAAATAAATAAAAAGATGTATCTTTTACTTGAAGAGAAAGATTTCTTTATTCTTTTAGGATGATTTTATGTAGCCCGAGTACACATTTTCACCCAATATTCAATATCCTCTTAGAGGTTGTTAGTCATATATCCCGCAAAAAAAACTTTTGAGGGACAGGAAATAGGTTCATTGAAGAAAATGAGAGAAAAAAATATGCCAATATATTTTGTTGAAAAACGAGAAAATTGTGATTTTATACATGCCTAAAAGCAAGTTGCATTAGTTTGAGGAGAAACTCTTAATTTCTATTGATAAGTTTGGTATGGTATCTAATAATTGGTCATCTATACCTTTGAGTGTAGCTGGAGATAAACCAACGGTAATACATGACAACCTATTTTTTAAAAAATATGCAATAAATGAACTAATTAATGATTAGTTAATCACAAGAGATTAAAGCTGAGAGTGCATTGCCACAACAACCCTGCCATTTTATTCACAAAAATCTCTCTTGGGAATCGCCTGGCTTATCTGACTTCCTCAAAAAAAGTTGGTAGATTTGCCCAAACCAAAAGCCACAGACCAGTGAGCCATGGCTTGGTGCCTCTTGGTCCTACTGCTATGCTGATAGCCTCTACAATTTAGCCTGGAACTGCAAAATAACGGTTTTCATGGGTGACATATAAGGCTTGATAATGAGAGCTTTTTACTGCCCATGGTGGAAGATGAAAGCAGCAAGGTTTGCAATCATAGACAAACCACACCCTGCACACACAGCACCAACTAAATATAAAATATTAAGTTTCTCTAAAACACTTATCAGTAAATGTAGAGTTGTTTAACAGTAGTTGTGGACAAGGATAATTACAAGCACTAAAAAAGCCATTATTTTATTTACAATAAAAGATTAAGGATGATCATTGCAACTCATAAAATTTACATTAAGTATTAACTTTCTCCTTAGCTATATTCCACAACAAAACTTACAATTAGAAAAAAAGAAACACGTCAACACAGCATGAGGCAAAGATGACAGGCGAGAAATGAGGTGTTCACAAATCACAAAACCATACATTCTTTGCTTTTCACAGAAATTGAAAAAAATGGGAAAAAGTGCACAAAGCCTGCATTTGGCATGGATGAAAAAGTATAATGAAACTGTAAGCACATGGAAAAAATTTGCTCATTTTAAATAAATTCTTAAAACCATCACTTGTTTTTTCTTTTGTTTTTTTTTAAACAATTTTTTTCTCTTTATCAAAAGGAATTTCCTTTCCTGTACAACTAACATATAGCTAGGTTAAATATACTCATCTCTGACTTCTCTTTACAATGTAGATTCTAATCAAAATAAAGTATTATATTTGATTTGTATTTTTAAAATTGGTTATGGACTTATTTTCTTGAATCAAGTTATTTGCAGCAAGCAGAGGAGCTTGAAGATTCAACTTTGGAATTTACAATTTGATTCAATTCATATAGGGAATTTCTTTTTGCAAATAAAAAAAATCACATAGATTAAATTTCAGGAAGTGGCAAACTTTCAGCACCAACTCATCTGTTTGTAGTGAAGGCACAGTTCTTGTCTCTCTCTTTACACAATCTGATTACCTCATTCACATTTCTGCAATCTTGTTACTTTAGTAGAAAGTTAAATCAGGGACTTAGCCACATTTTCACACTTAATGAGAAGTTAATCAAAAAATGTTTAAATAATATAATTGTTATGTAGTATATTTACATCTTTTTATTCAATGGCTTGCTTGATATAAGGCAATATTGTAAGAAATCTTACAATGAGCAGCCAGACAATTTACTTTCTAGGCATAGACCATCAATACCACAATTTGTATTATGTAAAAAATAATAATAATAATAACAAATAAATAAATAAATAAATAAACAGAATTTTATAAAACTAAGCCTTCAACCCTATAAAGAAACTAAATATAAAAAGAATAAAAAAAAGTTAAGAGCATCTTCATTTCTTGAAATAAAATTACCCCATATGGCAAACAGGCTCCTTCTTATTTCTTTTATCCTGTACTTTACTTTTTCACCCAAGTTACTTCTGATGCCAAGAGAAGTACAGTGTATTAAAAGTCTCAACAGCATTCTTTAAAATGAGGCACCATTTCCGTTCACATTCCAGACAACTTACCCTAGGTCATATATCAGATGCAATGACCTCTTTATAAGTCATTTGTACAAACAATCAAATTAAAGAAATTCATTACCTGAAAAAGACCAAAATGTAAGGAAAAATACAAGTCCCACACTAAGAAAATTCAGTAAATGAACTGATGGTAATATACAACAGCTGCCTTGTGATATTAGCTGTCCCCATGAAAAGGTATTGACAAATAAATAATAAAAACAATAATGACAATAATTAAGATGATTTCTCACAATTGCTCATTAAGATGAAAGTAAGTTATAAAATGTATATAATACCAAAGTTCTTGGACATATCATCTCTACATCACAAATAAAACATCCATGAAAACAAAATACAAAATGACAAAATGTACATACAGAAAAACAGCACAAACAACATTGTGGCAAACTTGGCTCCTTTGACATTAAAAAAAAATAGCTTATTATAAAAGCCAGTTTCACATTCCTTTCTAACCAAGGACAAATGGTCACTGAAAATGGAAAGCGCAGTTCACAAGATACACAGTATGATAACAATGTAGTGATCACTGAAAGAAGAGTCACACCTTAAGCACAGATTATTCATAAATGATGCTAATAAATAAACAAAAACAACATGGCAAAATTATCACTTCCTGCCACACAGAAAAAGATGTGGCCATCAAAATTGTTTTCACTTCACCAAGAAAGAAAATGGCTTCAATCAGCAGTCTAGAAGACTAATATCTCTTATATTCCTTCCTCAGCTCTTTCATCAAAATGGGCAAAGTGTAACGTAGAACGATGAATATTTTGATCAAAGAAATTAAGCGGATGGAGACTTGTTACATAAATCACTGGCAGGGAACCAATGCCCTGTATTTTGTTTCTTCATGTTTTCCTTTCTTACAAGAAACACACTCAGGCAACACATATTTTCATATTTCACAGACACTGCAGTAAAACAATGTTCTGCATTCAAAGTGGTGATGCCACAACAATCAGAGGTGCACACACACAAACACAGCCATTCCCATACACAGACACACACAAACAAACACATGCAAACTGAAAGATAGATAGAGAGGAAAAATACAGAAAAAAGGCATATAAACTGACAAACACACATACACACAAATTATTTATCAATAGAAAGGGAAAAAAAAAAAAGTAAAGGTACAAACACATTATTTACAAAAAGTCAAACAAAGCTTAAATAGGAATACAAGTCCAAGCTCTGAGAAAAGATAAACCAGTAGTTACAACTACAATGAAAAGAGAAATGATAAAAAAGAGAAATTATAAGCAGATAAAACTATTTGTTTAAAAATACCTACCATACAAATTTTCAAATACCAAAATAATACGTGGTACATCATTCTACTGTTTCCTGAAAGGCCGCAATCATAGTCAGTTCAGAGGCTTTAAGATATGCCTTACATTCCAATGCATTCCTGGTATTTTTCTAAAAATTCTTTTCTGACAAGTATTTTCTTTAGATTAATGTCTCTTCTTTGCTCTTTTTTTAATCACACAAAAGACTCAGATAACATGCACATTTAATTTTTTCATTCATTGCATGCATTCACATTTTAATTCACTCATCACATATGCAGAAAATGAACTTGGCATCATCTCTGATCTGTCTGGTAACATAACTCTGTAGTCTTTAGTTCTTGGTAAATGAGTTACTTTCAATTTTCTGTTTCCATTTGAGTAAACATCTTCCGACAACTTGAAAAAATCTCTTTCTATCTGTTACAGAACTCTTGAAACTGTATCACTATTGTTACCACTATATCAAAGGGAAATGTTTGCTAGGCACTAAATACGGTTATAATCTTGTTAAAAAAAGAGCTACAGAGACTTTTGTCACCTAAATTGAGCAGTTCATTTGTATAGTAGAACTGCTTAAGTACTTTTGAGATAAATATTAAATCACATAATAGTCCAACCAAAAAAATCAAATATGTCATATACAAACAGCAAGTTTTTCAACAATAAGTATTGTAAACAATAAAAATTACTTAAAAGTTAGTAAGAAGATCCAAGTTACTAACCACATAAAAAAAGATCTACAACCTAATGCATGTTACCAGTCATCCTCTTTCTGGTGCAATTAGTAGTCAAAAAACTATTATCATCTCATTAAAATGGGTACCACTGAGGAAATGATTGACCTATTCCATTTCATCATTATATCACTAAAATTAGTGAAGAAATGTATGAGGTTCAATATCTACTCATAGACTTCAGCAGCATTTGCAATGCATGAACCATTTTATTGCATACAAGAAAGTCATGGCACATATTGCAACACAAGGTTCTATTTGTTCAAACGAGCACTTCTGAGGAGTAATGTACGAATGGCCATTTGTATTGCTGTAAATCTAACCCTTCCACAAGTTTACTGCTAGATGCCACCATTGCACATTCAACAATACAAGACTAAGGCCACCTCTAAAAGTCAAAGTATATATTCTCCCTCACCCACCTGCACTTCTCTTACAAAATAAATCTAAAGATAACTAGCTTTTGACCCGAATCTTTGATACCTCCCTCTCTACATTGCATCAAAGCATGGTGGTTAGAATATAATTACAATAAGTATGATAATGCTTCAAATACACACCAAAAATAGTAATAACTTTCAAATTTACAGAGAATAACTCAGAATGATAAAAATATCCATGCCTAATAAGGATAAGGCAGAATGTATTTTACAGGCCTACAAAAGTCCCCACATGACTGCAAAAGAAAATCATAAACAGCAACTGTCATCATACAATAATCTTAATAAACACAAATTTCATACAAAATCAGTTCCCGACATCTTCCACCTGAGGTTATCTTCAAGAACAGAGCTGACGAGGAACATCCACAGGGTGTACTGTTTGGCATGTGAATATTTACAACATATTCCTCTTCAGGTGCCCCTATGCTAATGTATGACACTTTCACCATGAAAAGAAGGATGTTTTCAAGCAAATTCCGAAACAAAGTACTCAGTTTTGAAGTGCGACTCTCACTGCGATGATGACTGCGTTTTCTCTGCTTCTTCTGCCAATACTGCTGGCTTAGGTGAGAAGTCTATAACTTCTTTCCAGACAAGTTCTGTGAAAAGAGGTCACCAATGTTGATAACATACTAAAATAAAAGAAATTGAGAGTGACAATAGAATTTAGAATTACACCTTTGAATTTCAGTAAATGTGCTACATCATTTCTATAAATCAGTCCAGTTTTTCCACTTATCTGATCTGGTGATAATGTTATCAATCAATCAATCAATCAATCAAGGGGGGCTAACGCCGACGGGGGCCCATAGCTGCATCCACCCTTCGCTTTCAGCCACGAGGATCCCTCATGGCAAGACGCCAGGCAGGGACTCGGCCCATTTCAAGTTCGATTTGCCCACGCTACGACTTCCTAGGTCGTCCCACAGGCCTCCTCCACCCAGGGTTGTCTCTAACAGAGAATACCTTATGGGTAGGGTCATCCTGAGGAAAGCGAGCCAGGTTGTCATATAGCCTGAGTTGGCGATCACGGATTGTGTAGATTACAGGTCCTATGCCAGTCTCACGGTGTAATCGTTGGTTGGACACATGGTCCCGCCAACAGTACCCCATGATCCGGCGCAAGGACCTATTACAAAAGGCTTCAAGACAAGCCTCCAAGGAGCAGGATAATGTCCAGGTTTCACTACCGTACAGCAAAACTGGCATTATCAGGGACCTGAAAACCCGTAGCTTGGTCCTTCTACACAGGTACCGACATCTCCAAATACTCTTGTTGAGTGAGTTCATGACCCCTGCTGCCAGGCCAATCCGTCTGCTGACTTCCTGGTCTGACAGCCCAGAATTATGAACTACACTACCAAGGTATGTAAAGCTCTCTGTGACTTCAATGTCCTCGCCGCAAGCACGCACCGACTGAACAGGTTCTCCTAGCAAGTCTACAAAGTCCGGGATCTTGGTCTTGGTCCAGGAGACCTCTAGACTCAAGGGTTTCACTTCATTGTTAAATGCATCCAGAGCCACTACTAGGGTCTCCAGAGACTCAGATAGAATAGCAACATCATCAGCAAAGTCAAGGTCAGTAACCTTGATATTGCCCTGTGTTGCTCCACAATGACTTTTAACAGTAGCTCTGCCCAGTATCCAGTCCATGCAAGTGTTGAAAAGAATTGGTGCAAGGACACAGCCTTGCCTCACTCCTGAACTAACAGGGAAGAAGCTCGACAGGCCCCCACCACTCTATACAGCACTTTTAGTACCAGTATACAGGCTTGCTATAAGTCCAATAATCCTTGTTGGAATTCCTCTCAGTCTCAGGATCTCCCAGAGTGATTCCCGATGCACCATGTCGAACGCCTTCTTGAGGTCGATGTAGGCTGCAAGCAACCCACGCCCGAACTCACGGCGGCGCTCTACAATGACTCGAAGAGCAAGGATACGGTCTATTGTAGACATACCAGGAGTGAATCCATATTGCTCCAGTCTCTGATGCCTCAATAGATGGTCTCTGATATGTCTCAGGAGGATGTGGGCGAGAACCTTGCATGGTATACTGAGCAGTGTGATGCCTCGGTGATTGCTACAGTCCCAACGGTCCCTTTTCCCTTTCCAGAGAGGGATGACCACACCCCTTAACAGGTCAGGAGGAATGGTACCGGACCGCCAGATGGCAGCCAGGACAGCATGTAACCCCCGCGCCATAGGTTCACCACCAGCCTTTAACAGTTCAGCTGGTATGCCGCAGATACCTGCTGCTTTACCACTCTTCAGCTTGAAGATTGCCCCCCTAACTTCAGTTAGGGAGGGAGGATCCTAACTGATGGGTGGGTTCGGCAACGGGGTCTCGGCACTCCGCGCATCTAAGTTAACTGTTGGTGGGTCAACCTGGTACAACTGCTCAAAATACTCAGCCCAGCGTTCCCGCACCACAACAGGATCTGAAATGATCTGACCACTTACTAAGCGAATTGCTGTTACCTGTGAAGAGGGCTTGGCGTTCAGCTTTCTCAGGGCTTGGTAAGCAGAACAAAGGTCATTTACTATGAAATGGCCTTCTACCTCCTCTGCAAGACTCCTAATAAACTGTTCCTTGTCCCTTCTTAACAGAGACTGAGTTCTGCGTACATGAGACCGGTGCAATTCCCAATCCCCTGTCAGACGAGCCGCACGACAAGCATCTGTGGCTTCCAGTGTCTCCTGCGAGATGAAATTCTGTATTGCTCTTAGGCATACACCAATCGTATCTTGAGCTGCATCAAGCGTTTCACGCTTAACCCATTCGTTCCGGGTGTCACATATACGAGACACCGGAAAAAATAAACACTGCCAGGTGGCCCGCCAGTGTGACGCTGTATCGGGGCTGCGCTCCAACCCGCATCGCTGTACCATGTCCAACGATGTGGTCCGGGCGCTGGTACCAGGAGCCAGAAATCCTCAATTTCTGGGACCTAGCAAAATCCCGGAAAAGGAGGCTATTCTCACTACCGGCATTAGCTCCTGAGCCATGGGGACCGAAAGACATCTCACAGCCAGCTCGATCACAACCAGATACCGCATTGAAGTCACCTAGAACAACGCGAATATCTCGCTGGGAACATCTGTCTGCCACAGATGCAAGTTTGGCGTAAAACATCTCTTTCACGTCAAGTTTACAAACATTGGTAGGAGCGTACACAGCAATAAGAGACATAAAGCCAAAAGATAGCTTCAGTCTCAATACCATTATACGCTCATCAACAGGAGTAACCTCTACTACCGAGGGCTGGAGTCTGTTGGAGATGGCAATGGCTACTCCCTGGAGGTCATGACCGTCGCTGCGGCACAACCAGTAATAGGTGTAGCCACCTACACTGATCATGCTGCTGCCAGGTCTCCTCACCTCTGAGAGAGCAGCCACCTCAACTCTCAACCTCCCCAGTTCCCTCGACAGAAGAGGCAACCGATTATCCTGGCGTAAAGACCGGACGTCCCAAGCCCCCACCCGGACTTCCCACCTGAGATTCAACCTCGGACAGTTACTCCAGGTGGATGCCACCTCTGCCACCCCCGCCGACACTGACGCTGTCCCACATAAAAGGGTGTGGCGGGCTGCGGGTCCCATCATCCACCTGTGGGGTTCCTGAGGGCTTTCCCCCACAAGCTTCACTCTGGGCTGGCAGCTGCTAGAGCGCAGGCGAGATGAGTAGTTCCCATTCCCAGCCTGAGTTCCAGCAGTCGGCCCCCCAACAGGGTCCACAGTCCGCCTCACTTAATGTTAATAAGGATAATATCAACAGAATGAGCACTAATCAAATACCTAAGCATTTTTACGGCAGGTCCCCACACAGGAATCATTTTATACATTATTATTTCATGTGGCAAACAAAGGAAAGTTAATTGGATCTTATTCTAATTTTACCTTAGTTTTAAAATATGAGGTAAAAATTTACCAAGATTTCAGTTATGAGGTCAACACAAGGCTATAACTTCTTTCCAGACAAGTTCTGTGAAAAGAGGTCACCAATGTTGATAACATACTAAAATAAAAGAAATTGAGAGTGACAATAGAATTTAGAATTACACCTGTGTTTCAATAAATGTGCTACATCATTTCTACAAGTCAGTCCAGCTTTTCCACTCATCTGATCTGGTGATAATGTTAATAAGGATAATATCAACAGAATGAGTACTAATCAAATACCTAGGCATTTTTAAGGCAGGTCCCTACACAGGAATTATTTTATACATTATTATTTCATGTGGCAAACAAAGGAAAGTTAACTGGATTTTATTTTAAATTTACCTTAGTTTTAAAATATAAGGTCAAAATTTACCAAGATTTCAGTTATAAGGTCATGACAACTGCTAGAAGTTAAGACTGAAAAAAGAATGGGGTTGGAGAATAAGGATGATGAGATTAGGAAAACTATAAGGATGTGGAGAATAGGGGAGGAAGGGGGAGAAAAAGGAAAGGGAGGAAGAGAAAAAGGAAAGGAAGTAAAGGAGGAGGAGGAGGAAAGGACGAAGAGTAGCAGGAAAGGTGGAGGAGGAAAAAGAAGAAGAAAGAGTATACAGACCTTTCCACTTCTCAGTTGGGAGATCCATGTCCTCGAAGCTCTGGTCGTAGGGCTCGCTGTCAGGCTCGTCACTGGGATCCGCATACTGAGCCAGGTAAGGGTGGGCCAATGCTTGGGCTGCCGTTACACGCCTTTCACTGTCCAGCTCCAGCATCTTCTCTAGTAGGTCTACCGCTGTAATTGGCAATACAGTTTACGTTGCTGCATATATCAGGGTAAAAGTTGTGTGAGGGGAATAAGTCAAAATAAAGCTTACAATTTCAGCAATTGGAGGTAAAAATTGGTTCTATGTTAAGTTCCAATTAAATCTTTCAATTGTAATTTTGCTAATATTCAAAGTCACATTAACAGTAATAGTATTAATAACAGCTATATTTACCGTAATAATCATATTGGAAGAACTGATAATATTGACAAGAAAACAATTATTATCTAAACAATCAAACTACATAAAAGTTTCAACCAGAAATGATGAGAAAACAACAATACCACTGCACACAACATCCACGACCCTAACACCACTCACCTAAGGGATTCGCTCCACGGAAGACTTGCTTAAAGTCCTTCTTCCTCATGTGGGGCAGCGAGCGTATGTAGTTGCGAGCCTAAGAGAATGGTGGTGAAGTTGTTAGCAAATCATTAGATGAGCCAAATACCCTGTTACACAACATGTGTGGAGCAAAAATGACCTCTCTTTTAGGTCTACAATCTCTGTCTCATAATGGTACTTAGCCAGAAGGGATTTTTCACATTTTATATTTACTCTTGAAGTTGCTTGAACATAACTGTTGGAAGATATAAACTTCTTATCTTCAATAAAAAAAGAATAAGACTATAGCAACTTCATGACAATATTGAACATAGATTAAGATTTTTTTTAAATACAGCAAACAAAAATGTTGCAGCGAGTCAAAATTACATTTAGAAATAAATCATATTTTCTTTATAAATGGGCTTTCCTGATGTAATTTCCATTAACAGAACAACTTCCATGAATTATTTCTTTCTTTTAAAATCTAATCCCTGCAAATTTCAAGACAAATCCTCAATGAGCAATGCTATTCCTTTTGATATCCCAAAGTGTATTTTACAGAAAACTAACTATGCTCAATAATAGAAATCATACAATCTTATCCTATGTATTAGAACATTTATCTGGGTCTATTCATGGAAAAGCATAATAGCTCAGACACATATTCGCAACTGCAAGAAAGCAGAGAATGAGCTTAAAGCACGAAACATACATAATGCACATTACAGGCTGATATGATTACTTGTCAATCATTTTGCAGAAAATTTAGGTACTTAAAAGCATTTTATCTCTAGGTGAAAAAATCATATTGAATTTTCTTTATGGATACTGGAAAAAATAAGATACATTCATTCATATGAATATCATAATCTCTACCATCTGGAAAACAAAATGAAGACAGAAGAGTTGGGAGGAAGCCAAGTAGGTATTAGAAAATCTATTGGTTCCCATGGTCACAATTCCTTTGTCTTACCACAAAAAATGTGACGAAAATATGGTCCTCCATTTTAAGGTACAAATTATTGGAAAATTACTCTACCATATACCCCTTACACTATAAGATTAAGAGTTTTGTTCTTACAGCTGATAGTCCCATATACCTCATGTGACATGCAAAGTACAATAAGTTTATAAAGAATATGAAGATATTTAATAGGTATTTAACTTCAATGCAAGTTAAAGTTCTTACCCTAACCAACACTGTAAAACCTGGTTACCAGTGAACTTTCATTTGAAAATTTGAAATTAAGAGAAGCTTGCTTTACAAAGCAACAGATTTCAAGATCAGAGTCTGGCCATCAATCATGGTCTACTCTTTGACTTCACTGATTATCTGTTGCAATGAAAACAATTAAATGCCATTGGCATTTAGAAAGTGATGGAGGTGTCAGAAACAGTGATTGCTTTACCTCCTCACTGGTGATTTTAGATAAAGTTTCTTCATCCGGCGTTCCGGCGACCACTAGGATGCGCGTTAGTTGGTCAATGTCTGAGAAGCCAGGTTAAGGCAGCTAGAACAATCATGTTAAGCATAGCATCAGAGGTAGAGCTACAAAGAAGCTACTAACTCGAGCTAAAGATCATCGTATGAGAATCACTGTTGTGTCTACCTAAGATATTATTAGTGTAGAGGTAATCATCTGAATTGTATTAGATCACACAATGCTGATCCTAAAATAGCTGGTAGTAGGAGTTCCTAAACATTAAATCAACATTTCTAAGTTAATACAGTGTTAGACCTGTCTTGTCGACATACAAAGAATGTCCCTTACAACCTGAAATACCAGTAACAATCAAGGAAATTTAGTCATCAGTAAAACAGAAATTTAATAATGCATAGATATATGAAAAAAGTCTCTAATATACAGATACATCACCATACACCTGTTTAATATATCATACAACTAAAAGATTAATGAACATCAATTTTCATTTAAAGTTAAAACCTTCCATGTCAATAAATACTTCTCATTACCTACAATGTACAGTTGCTTCAAGAAGTTCCTATACTCCCTTATTTGACCTTCTGTCGAGGTGTAGGACCATCACAATAGCCATGTTGATCTTTATGAATAAATTGGTATCCATAGTGTAGTGATGGGTGTGTGTTAATAATTGCAAGAAGCCATAATGGCTAGCAATATTAGGTAGATATAGAAGTGCTAAAAACATCACCGGAGTGCACACCCAGTAAAGGAACTTCCTGACACAACTGTGCAAATAGATACTGTAAAAATGATTTTTTTTGTGGTTATCTTTTGCTGAGTAAACTCCAAATTGAGTATATACAAACATAGGACATACCAAAAAAGACACATTTCACTGAAGTTGCTGCAAGCCACAGCTTAAATCCCATGGAAAGAGAACTACACAAGCACTGACCACAAAGGCAAGGACTTGGGAGGCACAAAGACACACAACACAGGGGACAAGATGCAAGGCAAAATGGCACAAGACGATGGAGCATTGGGGGACGTTTGGGTACACAAGCACACAGTTTGGCAGCTGTCAGTGTGGTAGTATCAATCATGGTTGTCCAGCTGAGGAGAGGGACTAACCTCTTCACTGGAGAGCTTATCTATAAGGTCCTTACTTGGCGTCCCAACCAGCTTCATAATCTTGTTCAGCTGATCTATATCTGATTCCTGGGCTAAGGTAACCTAACAGTATTTGCACAAGTAATCAAGCAACCCATCATAAAAGTCACACAGCCATAACAATGCATTCTTTTCCACCACTTGTAGCTCATGCCATGTTTGTGGCTAAGTCTGGCTGCACTGAAAGCCTCATTAAATGGACTTGTCTCAGTTCCAGCATTTAAGGGGTCCACTTATCTGTTACATAAACTCAGCTTTTCAACTGTACACAATGGTGGAATATTAATAAGTGTTAGCTATACTGAGCTCCTGTAAGGAAAAATGCTAATGAAAAAGAAAAAAATTATATGTACACAATGCTACTCAAATCAACATATTTATGATACCTCCTTGAGATGTCTCAGATTATTTACTTTTAAATATAAAAAGAAAAGCAGACTGCACAGGAAGTGGCATGTTCTCCGGACTTCTTAATAAAAAAGAGAACTATCGAGCTCACTGTAATGCTCAATATTTTCTTATAAAATGCAAACCATCACAGTCAGATAAATTAATTAACGTGATTTCTAGGGGGTGATGGATGCAAGTACACATGACTCTGGTCTAGCCTGAAGCTAATGCCACCAATTTTTCTAGCTAGAGGAGCAAGTGCATTTCTACCACAGACACTGCCAACAAGCCAAGAAAAATAAATCAGTAAATAAAAACAAAAATGTAACATCAAGTAAATAAAAAATGAAAAAAAAAAAAAAAAGACAGAGGAAGGAAGGGTTACAATGTAGAAGCACCATCCATGCTTTTTGCTCATTGCCTCGGCAGGGAACGCAGGTGTAGCCAGGCGAGGGGGAACTTACCGACTCCGAGGTGATCCTGTTGAGGTACTCTTGAGGTGGTGTTCCCAAGATCTCCATGATAAGATTGAGCTGTTGGATATCTAAGGTCTGGACTAAGGGTCACAACAGCACATGCCAAAACAGCCACAAACACTTTCACACGCTAACTTTTGCATAATAGACAAAACGGGAGGGAGTGCGTCCAGTACTGAAGGTCTGACTCCAGGTAGAAATGATCATTACTGCAAACTTCTTTTACTTACTTTAGGATAGTGAACTGTATTCAGAAAATAATAATTGTAGAAAAAAAAATCTATCATAATTTCAAGGGGGGAATATTTTTAAACTATACCCCACATATAAATCCTTGCTCAGAGAGCTTCAACCTACATTATCTTTCAGTCAGAAATAATAATAAAGAAAATTGCTGGGCTTTCTTGTTTTTTCTCTTTTTGATCCTTGTAAAATCATAAGGATTATCAACAGTTCAGAATCACACAACTAGTAAGCAGGTTTTAACTAAGCAAAAAGCCAGAAACAGTACTCGGACTCCACAACAGCTACATTAAGCAAGAGGCAAAACAAAAACAAAAACAAAAAAGTAAATAAATAAATAATAAAAATTATTAATACTTACAAAAAAAAAAAATAATAATAAAATGAAATAAATAAAAAGTTCATATAAAAGAATACACATAGTACTATAGAGATAACAATAACTATCATTCATCCAACATGCCTTGTGCAGATTAAAGGTATAGGCCAGCAGACTCTCTAGTGAGAAAGAATATTAATATTAGGAAGAAAATTAAAGAGATGAGGACAGAGCTACACTACACATTTAGAGAAGGATTTATAAATAATGCCTTGTAACTGGTACAAACAGCACAGAATATGAATGTTTTTTTACCAATAATCAGAAAAATTATTTTGTAAATCTTACAACTTGCATCTGTAACTTATAGATCTAACCAAGATTATCTTACATAAATATATGTGTATAATAATATTATATACATAATACAATTATAGTACAAAGACAGAACCTTACTGTTTTTTAAATGCATGACGCAATGTTACACAGTAATTATGATGAACCTTGAAATCCCTGGGTATTGAAAGATTTTCATTTACCTTGGTTAATTACACATGAAAGATACAAATATGTTAGTGAGTAATAAATTCAC
Organism: Penaeus vannamei; assembly: GCF_042767895.1. Taxonomy (NCBI): domain Eukaryota; kingdom Metazoa; phylum Arthropoda; class Malacostraca; order Decapoda; family Penaeidae; genus Penaeus; species Penaeus vannamei. The sequence goes on along the minus strand of NC_091583.1, from coordinate 9,779,168 downwards.
AGGTTCATTTATATATGTAATGTCCCATAAGTTGATGTGCCTGAAAGTTGTTTACTACAAAGAAACATGTGCTAACTTACATTACTTTCCATGTCTGCTGTTGGATGCACCATTTAAGTCTTTGAGCATAATCACCATAATATATTATTAGTAGCAGCCCCCGAGGAAAAAAATAATAATCAATAACCACTACTTATGCTAAGACATCAAAAATTAGTTGACATCATATCAACCACCTCAACGAACTAAATCATGGACCACCAATTTACAACACATACCAATAAAACAGTATAAATAAGTATCTGACAGAAATAATCTTTACCAGTTACAGAAACCAGAACAGTTGCACAGACCATGTTGAAGAACAATGATGCAATAATAATTAGGAAATAATACTCCATCCCTCAACATCAACTAAAACCCTGCGAGTCACTCTGATCCATCCTTTCCGAAAGAAAGCCGTCTGACTCTGTTCTTTTCTTTCTTTAGCTTAAAAGGATACGATCAGCACCTGGGAATAAGGTTCTGCTAGTCAGAAGCTCAGCCATTATGCAGCCTACTGACCAGATATCCACTGGAAGCAAAGGAAACATAGCAGAGTTAGAGAGGATTTTCCTTACAATGATACTCAAATTTTCTTCATCATTAGTGACATGAATATAGGGAGCAGCAGTGACACTGAGCATTGCAATATTGACTAGTTCCCCTTCTTCCCATGATACCTGTCTGATTATAATGCATCCAGTTGAGCATAATCTCTGGAGCACGGTACCACCTGGTGGCCACATAACCAGTCATCTCTGACTCTGTGGGCCGGGCCAAACCAAAGTCGAGGATCTTCAGCTCACAATCTTCATTGACAGCTATATTACTTGGCTTTAGATCCTGTGGGGAAGGAATATTTTTTATTGTCTTATATAATTTTCCAGCTAACGGACAAACTAACATTAATCTGTAATTTCTCTATACATTATCAGCTTCAAGAGTAAGATATCAGATCCAATAATTGTAATGACAAAATAAATAAATAAAAATAAATATATAAATAAGTAAAAATAAAAAAAGTATTGAGAAAAAATTGTAATGATGACTGATGATTGATGATTACTGATGATGATAATGATGATTATTGATGGAGATGGAGATGATGACGATTATTGATGAAGATGATGATGATTATTGATGATTATTGATGATTATTGATGATGATTATTGATGATGATGATGATGATGATGATGATGATGATGATGATGATGATGCAAAAGCAACTTACCCTGTGGATAATACCCGCTGAATGAATGTACTTAAGGCCTCGAAGGACTTGGTATATGAGGAACTGAACATGATCATCTGTTAACTTTTGTGTTTTGACGATATTGTTTAAGTCGGCACCCATCAGAGGAGTCACGAGATATCTGTGGAAAAAAGATTTCTGTTAGTACTAATCAAAAAGTCTGTTTTGAGACAAACAAATAAATAGATAGATTGATTGATGGATAGATAGACAGAGTGTGAGAGAGGTGAGTGAGTGGGTAGGAGGGAAGGAGGGTGGTGAAGTGATTGTGTGAGGGATTGTGTGAGGGAGTGAGCAAGTGACTGAATGAGTGAATGAGTGAGAGAGTGGTCGTATGAGTGAGTGAGTGAGTTTTTTGTTACTTTTTACTTTGTGTGTGTAGTTTCATCAGAGTGAGTGAGTGAGTGAGTGAGTGAGTGAGTGAGTGAGTGAGTGAGTGAGTGAGCGAGCGAGTAATTGTGTGACAGAGTTGAGTGAGAAAGGCTGTAGTGACGCAAGTCTGCCTCTGTGCCTGAGTGCTTGTGAATTTTAGCAAATCTAATCAACGTGTTACTTACAAGATAGACATATCACTTCCACTACTCAATCTTATCTTTAACTCTGGCATATAAATCGATGGAATCAAACTACATGCAAACTGTAGACTTATTCGCTATGATACATTATCATGCACAGCTAGCTACATTTTACTTGATATTAAATTATTCAAAACTCAACATTCATTCGCCTTTATACATTTATCGTAAACTATATCTAAATGAAGGTAAAGAATGCAGGCTGTATACCATGCTAAGATCTATGCTTCGATTGTAGAGGCGATTTTTCTTCGTAGATAAACTGTATTTCCACATCAACAGAGGCTACGGTAATGATTTAGGACAACCAATAACACGGACGACTATAGTGAAAAACTGTTTTTTTTTCCAATCAGTGAATTAACAAACATCAAAGATTGCCAGAAGTTTTGTCCGATCAAAAATTCATTAATGTGCACACAGATTAACACACACGCACGAACACACACACACACACACACACACACACACACACACACACACACACACACACACACACACACACACACACACACACACACACACACACACACACACACACACACACGTATATGCGGTGCGATTATGCAAACAACTTCATGTAGAAGCACATGCAAGCGCATGTACACATACACACGCCAACATAAATTAAGGCAAGCCTTGTACGGGTTTTGTTGCATTTCTAATATTATCATATGTTTAGAAGATGCGTGTAGCAGGACCACACAAAACAGGCAACAAGTATAAAAATAACAGTAATAATAGTAGTAATCGTCATTATAGTACTAAATATGATGATAACGGCAACAACAAAATGAAGACGCCCCCCCCCCCCCGCTATAAAGGGAGAGAGGAAACCCAGTGGCGGCCGCCCCTCGCCTGGCCAACAGCCCTTCATCCAACATCAAATGATTCACCCGCGCTCCCTGGTCGCACCTGTCGCGGGCGCAATCAGGTGTGACGCACGCCCAACACGTGGGTCATGAGCACGTGACGAGGCAGGCACAGGTGCAGGTCCACGCAACCTCAGGCGACACGAGTTACGTGTGCAACAAGGCGGGGTTCCTGCAACATCACCTGCACTTGCTGAGTCGCCTTGCTTTCCAATACATACTGGAGGTGGACACGGGCCTTGCGCAGATGCACGGAAAAATACGGCAGCGAACTGAGCGATCTTATCTCTGGAAAGCAACAGCACGGCAAATTACGGCAACAGCACGCACGGGTCAATATAACTTCTAGAAAGTTTCTCCTACGATCATTAAGGAACCGTCCCGCCCGAAAATTGTAACGCCCCCGACCTTTTCTCGCCCCAGACACATACGCGAAAAAACTCAAACCAGCGTTACTAGACAAGCGCAGCCGACCCTGGTCCCCGGCCAGACATGCTACAACTCCATGCTCCTTCCCGTCCAGCTCCCCGCCAACGACAAAAACAGGAGACAAGGCAACATCGGAGGAGCCAGACATAGGTACAGACGCCGCCCCCGCCCCTCCCCCTCCCTCCCTGGTTCCAAGGGTGAGGGCGGGACCGTAACGTTCAGTACACGCACATGCACTCGCACCCAGGCGCACTCTCCCTCGCTCGCATTTCGCCCTCTCACTCATTCATCGTCTTCGTTTCTCCTTGCCCTTGGCGAGGCGGAGGGCTCCTTATCTCGGGGCATTTTTCCTTTTTTTCTTTTTTTTCTTCTTCGTCCCTATCCTCTCCCTCTTCTCCTTTTCATCTCTCCTCCTACTTTCCCTTCTCTCCTCCTTTCCCTCCGCTCTCCTCTCCTCCTCCTTCCCCTCCTCTCCTCCTCTTTCCCCCTTCTCCTCCTCTTTCCCCCTTCTCCTCCCCTCTCCTCCCCATTCCATCTCTCTCTCCTCTTCTCTCCCCTCCCCTATTTCCCATCTCGCCTCTTCCTTCCCCCATTCTCCTCCTCTTCCTTCCCCTCCCTCTCCTCCTCCCTCCCCTTCACCTGCTGGCGCCAACATTTTCCTCCCCGCCACGCTCGCTCCCCGCCCTCGCCCCGTCTGCCTGCCGTCGTCTGTCCACCAACCCTCCCGGCCAATTGTCTGCCTCTCGCGCCGTCACTGAGCCTGCACCAGAGCCTGCGCTTCTGCCTGCGGGCGATCCGGCGTGGCTTCGGGCTCAAGGCCTGCTCCTGCGCCTTCTTCCCCCGGCGTGGCTTCGGGCTCAAGGCCTGCTCCTGCGCCTTCTTCCCCCGGCGTGGCTTCGGGCTCAAGGCCTGCTCCCGCGCCTTCTTCCCCCCGGCGTGGCTTCGGGCTCAAGGCCTGCTCCTGCGCCTTCTTCCCCCCGGCGTGGCTTCGGGCTCAAGGCCTACTCCCGCGCCTTCTTCCCCCCGGCGTGGCTTCGGGCTCAAGGCCTACTCCTGCGCCTTCTTCCCCCGGCGTGGCTTCGGGCTCAAGGCCTGCTCCTGCGCCTTCTTCCCCCGGCGTGGCTTCGGGCTCAAGGCCTGCTCCTGCGCCTTCTTCCCCCCGGCGTGGCTTCGGGCTCAAGGCCTGCTCCCGCGCCTTCTTCCCCCCGGCGTGGCTTCGGGCTCAAGGCCTGCTCCTGCGCCTTCTTCCCCCGGCGTGCCTTCGGGCTCAAGGCCTGCTCCTGCGCCTTCTTCCCCCCGGCGTGCCTTCGGGCTCAAGGCCTGCTCCCGCGCCTTCTTCCCCCCGGCGTGGCTTCGGGCTCAAGGCCTGCTCCTGCGCCTTCTTCCCCCCGGCGTGGCTTAGGGCTCAAGGCCTGCTCCTGCGCCTTCTTCCCCCCGGCGTGGCTTAGGGCTCAAGGCCTGCTCCTGCGCCTTCTTCCCCCCGGCGTGGCTTCGGGCTCAAGGCCTGCTCCCGCGCCTTCTTCCCCCCGGCGTGGCTTCGGGCTCAAGGCCTGCTCCCGCGCCTTCTTCCCCCCGGCGTGGCTTCGGGCTCAAGGCCTGCTCCTGCGCCTTCTTCCCCCCGGCGTGGCTTAGGGCTCAAGGCCTGCTCCTGCGCCTTCTTCCCCCGGCGTGGCTTCGGGCTCAAGGCCTGCTCCTGCGCCTTCTTCCCCCCGGCGTGGCTTCGGGCTCAAGGCCTGCTCCCGCGCCTTCTTCCCCCCGGCGTGGCTTCGGGCTCAAGGCCTGCTCCTGCGCCTTCTTCCCCCCGGCGTGGCTTCGGGCTCAAGGCCTGCTCCCGCGCCTTCTTCCTCCCGGCGTGGCTTCGGGCTCAAGGCCTGCTCCCGCGCCTTCTTCCTCCCGGCGTGGCTTCGGGCTCAAGGCCTGCTCCCGCGCCTTCTTCCTCCCGGCGTGGCTTCGGGCTCAAGGCCTGCTCCTGCGCCTTCTTCCCCCCGGCGTGGCTTCGGGCTCAAGGCCTGCTCCCGCGCCTTCTTCCCCCCGGCGTGGCTTCGGGCTCAAGGCCTGCTCCTGCGCCTTCTTCCCCCCGGCGTGGCTTCGGGCTCAAGGCCTGCTCCTGCGCCTTCTTCCTCCCGGCGTGGCTTCGGGCTCAAGGCCTGCTCCCGCGCCTTCTTCCCCCCGGCGTGGCTTCGGGCTCAAGGCCTGCTCCCGCGCCTTCTTCCCCCCGGCGTGGCTTCGGGCTCAAGGCCTGCTCCTGCGCCTTCTTCCCC
>NC_091583.1:9758736-9761236 GCF_042767895.1 Penaeus vannamei | reverse complement strand
ACATTCAGTCCACTCACCTCCCCCCTCCCCCTCCCCCCCTGGCTGCGCGCCATGCTCCCCGAGAACCATTAGGAAGACGCCCCCCTTCCGCGCCCCCGCCCACACAACCCTACCCTACCTCGTCCGGGGCGCCCGCGGGGATGCTACTGCTGGGAGAGGGAGAGGGAGAGGGAGAGGGAGAGGGAGAGGGAGAGGGAGAGGGAGAGGGAGAGGGAGAGGGAGAGGGAGAGGGGGAGGGGGAGGGGGAGGGGGTTGGGAAGGGAGAGGGGGAGGGAAGGGAGAGGGAGAGGGGAAGGGAGAAGGGAAGGGAGGGGGAAGGGGAGAGAGAGCGAAAGACGGAGAGGGGAAGGGGGAGGGGGAAGGGAAGAGAGAAAGGGAGAGGAAGAGGGGGAGGGAATGGAAGAGGGAGAGGGAATGAAAAAGGAGAGGGAGAGGGAGAGGGAGAGAGAATGGAAGAAGGAGAGCAAGTGCGGAAGGGAGCGAGAGAGAAAAAAAGAGAAAGAGGAGAAAAGGTAGGTAGATAGAATCAGTAATATTGCCAGGTACATAGGCAGACAGACAGACAGATATATAGGCAGATAGACAGATAGATAGATACATAGATAGATAGGTAAATAGATAGACAGAGTGAGAAAAGAAAGAAAGAAAGAGAGAAACATTCCAACTACACCAGAATCTTATTCAAATGCGCAAAGTTATCTCTTTCCGTTAATCGTCTTACCGAGAAATCAGGTGCCCCCCTCTCCCCCCCCCGCCCCCGCCCTCATGCAACCCCTTCCTTCAAGGGGGGAGGGGGGTTCTACGAATAAATACCTCTTGCAGTAAGTGTGTACGGGTGAGGAGGGAAGTGCGAGGGTGCTTATACAGTATGTGCGTATGAATGACGGTATGTATGTATGTATGCATGTGCGTGTGTGTTTGTATGTATGTATGTATGTATGTATGTATGTATGTATGTATGTATGTATGTATGTATGTATGTATGTATGTATGTATGTATGTATGTATGTATGTATGTGTGTTTGTATGTATGTATGTAAGTATATATGTATGTATGTATGTATGTATGTATGTATGTATGTATGTATGTATGTATGTATGTATGTTTGCATGTCTACATGTCTGCATGTCTGCATGTGTGTGTGTATGTATGTATGTATGTATGTATGTATGTATGTATGTATGTATGTATGTATGTATGTATGTATGCATGTATGTTTGTTTGCATGTATGTATGTTTGCATGTATGTATGTTTGCATGTATGTTTGTGTCTGTATGTATATATGTATGTATGTATGTATGTTACCTTGTCTGTATGTATGTATGCACCTTGACAGAACCAAAAGAATGGTACGGAGGTATGAGCGAGCGAGGAAAAAAGAACGAAAGACTGGAGGGAAAGAAGAAGAAAAAAGACTCTGAAGGAAGGAAAGAAAACGAGCAAAAAAAAAAAAAAAAAAAAAAAAAAAAAAGAAAGATGGAAGAAGAGACAGGAAAAAAAGGAAGGGAAAGAAACCCAAACCTCCAAGAAACAAGAAAGGACAGGAGGTTAGAGGACTGAGGCTCGCCCCCTCCCCTCCCCTCCCCTCCCCTCCCCTTCCCTCTCCCCTATTCCGCTTTTTGAAGATGTGCTGGTGATCTTGCCTCCCTCCTTCCCTCCTTCCTTCCGCATTCCGGCCTCGCGGGTCCTTCCTGGCAACATGACTGGGCGTTCGTGGCTCCTTCGGCTGGCCCTTTCGGCATCAGCGCACCTTGCATCGTCACGACCAATGCCGCTGTCGTCCTCGCATCGTCCCCGCTGTAATGACGATCGTCCTGATGATTATCATCGGCATTCGGAGGCATATTTTCTGTGCCTCATTTTCCTCCTCTTCCTCCTCCTTATCTTCGTCTTCATTTTCTCTCCTTTCTCTGCTGCCTTTCCTCCTACACTTCTGTCCCTCCTCCTGTCCCTCATCTCTCCCATCCCCATCCCCCTCCTCCCCTCCCCTCCTCCATCCATCATCATTATCTCTCCCCTCCACTTCCCCTTCCCCTTCTCCTCCTTCTTCCTCTCCGTTGTCCCCTCCCCGTCCCCCTCCCACTCACATTTCCCCCTCATCCTCCTCTTCGTCTCCCTAGGCCTACCCCTCACGTGTGTGTCCGTGGCGCCTTGGAGACTCAACGGTGGGTAAGCACCGGGTGAGTCACACGCTCTCAGGTGACCCACCGTACCTGCCTCTTGCTTAGGTGGCTGGGGGACCCGGGGAACAGGGGGGGAGGAGGAGGAGGGAGGGGTAGAAGGAGGAGGAAGGGGTGGTGGTGGAAGATATGAAGACATGAAGAAAGGGAGATGGGAGATTGACGATGGGAGAGAATGAAAGTTGAGGAGAAAGAAAGGTGAGAGAGGAAGAGAGGCAGGACAGGAGGGAAGGGGGGGGAGAGAAGGAATAGGAAGAAAAACGAAGGGAGGATGGGAGGAAGGAAGGGGGGGGGAGAGGGAATACAAAAAAGGAGGAA
>NC_091583.1:9741236-9751236 GCF_042767895.1 Penaeus vannamei | reverse complement strand
CCCTTTCCCCTCCCCCTTTCTATACCCTTTCTCCACCTGTTTATTCTATCTATATATCTATACCTTCCACTCTCTTTCTCTTTCCTCGCTCGTTCTCTCTTCTCACATTCTCTTTCTGTCTTCTCTTTCTCTCTTTATGAGAGAGAGAGAGAGAGAGAGAGAGAGAGAGAGAGAGAGAGAGAGAGAGAGAGAGAGAGAGAGAGAGAGAGAGAGAGAGAGAGAGAGAGAGAGAGAGAGAGAGAAAGAGAAAGAGAAAGAGAAAGAGAAAGAGAAAGAGAAAGAGAGAGAAAGAAAAAGAGAGAGAGAGAGTGTGTGCGTGTGTGTGTGTGTGTGTGTGGGAGTATGCGCGCACGCGCGCGCCTTTGTCTAAATATTCATTTGATTGTTTGCCTTCCTGTCATTCTGAATACTCCCAATTGCTTTTCTTCTCCCCCCTCACCCTCTCTCTATCCCACCCTCACCTCTCTCCCTCTCTATCCCACTCTCACCTCTTTCCCTCTCTCTATCCCACCCTCACCTCTCTCCCTCTCTCTACCCCACCCTCACCTCTCTCTCTCTCTTTTTTTTTTTTTTTTTTTTTTTTTGAGGGGGGGGGGGGAAGAGGCCTACTCACCTGCCAAGAAAAACGATTTCCTGATTTCTTCGTGACCCAAGGAGGCGGATTAGGAGGGATCGCTTGCCTATTTTTTCTTCTCTCTCTCTCTCATTTTAATTTCTGTTTTCCCATTTACTCTTTTTCTTTATTTTTGTACTGCCTCCCAATTTTCTCTTTCCTTCTCTTTTCTTTTTTTCATCTAATTTTTACTTTACCATTCTCTCTCTCTTCTTTTTTCTTTCATATTTGCTTTTTTCCTCTCCCTTCTATTTCCATTTTTCTATCTTAATACCTTCTTTCCTTCTTTTTTATTTCTAGCCCCACCCCTCTGTCTGTCTGTCTGTCTGTCTGTCTGTGTCTCTGTGTCATACCTTTTCCGTTATCTCTTTTTCCGTTTTTCCTCGTTTCCTACCATTACCTCCCACCCTTCTCCCTCAATCCAAACCAAATCTGTTTGTTTGTTTATTTGTTTGTCTGTGTTTTTCCCGCAATTCATCTTGTCCACCTCCTCCGTCGCCTCTATTTAAAAACGCGCACCCTGGCGAAGGTCCGACGCACAATGAACGCATTCCTTCGCTCCCCGCCGCCGGCCACGTAAGCATACCCCCCCCCCCCTCTTCTCTCTCTCTCCCCCTCTCCTTCGTTCCCGCTACCCTCTCCTCCCCCCCCTCCTCCCTCTCATTATCCCGTTCCTCCATCCCCTCTTTCCTTCCCTCTTTTCTCCCCCCTCCACTTCCCACGCTCCTTATTTCCTTCGTTTCCCCCGTTCTTAACCCCTTTTTTTCTTCTCTTTCTCCCTTACCTCTTGTCTCTATCTCCCTTTCCTTATCCTCTCCCTCACCTTCGGAAATTCCTTCCCTCCCTCCTTCACTCCCTATACTCTCTCTTCCTGTCGTGCCCCCCTCTGTCTCTCTGTCTCTGTGTGTCTCTGTCTCTCTGTCTCTGTGTGTCTCTGTCTCTCTGTGTCTCTGTCTCTGTGTGTCTCTGTCTCTGTGTGTCTCTGTGTCTCTGTGTCTCTGTGTCTCTCTCTCTCTCTCTCTCTCTCTCTCTCTCTCTCTCTCTCTCTCTCTCTCTCTCTCTCTCTCTCTCTCTCTCTCTCTCTCTCTCTCTCTTCCTCCCCCAAACTTCCCGCCCCTTCTTCTTCTTTCCCTCCCCATCTTTCCTCTTCCCTTCTCACACACTCCCTGTTCCCCTTTTCGTTTCCGTTCCTCTGCCCCATTTTTTCCATTCTGTTTACTTATTCTTATTATCATCATTCCTTTCCAAATCCTCCTTTTCAACCCACTCTCTCTCCCATTCTTTTTAATTCCTGATCCCACTCATTACTAAGCTATCTTTTCCTTAATGCGAAAAAGAACTAAAAAAAAACATGAAAAATGTGTGTAAATATTATTAGTAATTTCCTTCTCATATTTCCTTTAGCATGATATGTCACTGAAGTTCGCAAAAAACGAAGGGAAAAAAAGAAAAACGCTGCATAATACAGGCATTCATCCGACAAAATATTCTACCGCATAATAGCCTAATCTGCACGCACGCATCACACGACCACACACAAACACACAAACAAACCGTCCTCCATCCCGCCCGATAGCCAATGGCCAATCATCCAATAAATAGCTCCTAGGGATGTGCCATCATGCAGTATTCATCATGCAGCCAATAGCCCTCAGTGCCATGCGATGCTTACAGGCCCTGCAGCGTTGTTCACAGGATCACTCGACCTTCGTTACTTCAATAAATAACAAGCCTAAAGTTCATTCAATTCGAGGGTCTCAATGACGGAAGAATTAACAACGCAAAAACGCAAAACAAGCGCAACATCAGCAGTCCCATTCGCTCGCATCAGCCGTCAGCAATCCCGTGTTGCAACCGACTGAGCTCCGAGCCCGCGGGCGCCGTGCGAGTCGGCAACTACCAGGGTGAATAGGTAATCCATCAGCAGCGTCGTTTCAGATATTACTCACGTTATGATGACGCTGTGCGCCCCGACCGCCCTCACCCCACGTCTCCACGACTGACTGACAGATAGACGGGCAACCAGGAAGACTAAGCAAGGACAAGCATGCACACGTAAACACGCACGCACGAAGTCCGTCGCATGTACCCAGACAGACAAACAAAACTGACAAATACACACGCGCGCACACAGACAAATACACAAGCACAGACATAGACATAGAAATAGACAGACACACATGCACACACGATCCCGTAAACAAACAAATCATACAAATGAAGTAAATAAATATAAACAGAAAACACGAAAAAAAAAACAATAACACGGAAAGAAGCGACAGCCGCCCCTCCGACGAGACCCCTGCCAACTTACGTTCTCGTGGTCCATGTGCTTGAGCATGCGGAGCTCCCTGTAGGTGCGCTTGGCGTGGATGTGCGTCTGGAAGGGCCGCGCCAGCTTCTTGATGGCCACCTTCCGCCCCGTCTTCGAGTCCATGGCCGAGCTGGGGGGGAAAGGAGATCGGTGAAGTCTTAATCAATCACACTCATTAATCGAATACCAATGACGATGGAAAGGACCAATGACGATGAAAAGGATTAATGACTGGTGATGATAATGAAATCACAAGGGAATGAATTAGGGGTAAAGGGAGGCGGGAGGGAGATGAGATGGAAAGTGAGAAGAGTTGTGAAGCAAGAGGGAGAGGGAGGGAAGGAGGGAGGGAGACAGAGAGGGAGAGGGAGAGAGAGAGAGAGAGAGAGAGAGAGAGAGAGAGAGAGAGAGAGAGAGAGAGAGAGAGAGAGAGAGAGAGAGAGAGAGAGAGAGAGAGAGAGAGAGAGAGAGAGAGAAAGAGAGAAGAGAGAGAGAGAGAAAGAGAGAGAGAGAGAGAGAGAGAGAGAGAGAGAGAGAGAGAGAGAGAGAGAGAGAGAGAGAGAGAGAGAGAGAGAGAGAGAGAGAGAGAGAGAGAGAGAGAGAGAGAGAGAGAGAAAGAGAAAGAGAGAGAGAGAGAGAGAGAGAGAGAGAGAGAGAGTGAGAGTGAGAGAAAGAGAGAGAGAGAGAGATTAAATGTGAGAGAGAGAGAGAGAAAGTGAGAGTGAGAGAGAAAGTGAGAGTGAGAGAGTGAGTGAGAGTGAGAGAGTGAGTGAGAGTGAGAGAGAAAGTGAGAGTGAGAGAGAAAGTGAGAGTGAGAGAGAAAGTGAGAGTGAGAGAGAAAGTGAGAGAGAGAGAAAGTGAGAGTGAGAGAGAAAGTGAGAGTGAGAGAGAAAGTGAGAGCGAGAGAGAGAAAGTGAGAGAGAGAGAGAAAGTGAGAAAAAGAGAAAGAGAGAAAGAGAGAGAGTGAGAAAGAGAGAAAGAGAGAGAATGCGAGGCGAGGAAAGGAGAGAAGAGAAGAGGAGAGGAGAGGAGAGGAGAGGAGAGGAAAGGAGAGAAGAGGAGAGGAAAGGAGAGAAGAGGAAAAGAGAGAAGAGGAGAGGAGAGGAGATGAGAGGAAAAAAGAGAAGAATGAGAAGGTGAAGGAGAACGAGAAGAAAGAGAACGAGAACGAGAAAAAAGAGAACGAGAAGGAGCAGAAGGATAGACACAGAGGAACCCTCATTCCTCTCCCACTACGCCTCCCCCCCCCCTCCCCCCACCCTTCTCGATCCCTTTCCCTCTCCGCTGATCCCCATAGCTACTCCTGTCAACGTAACGAACCTCGCCAATGCCGCTATCTGCACCTGTCACACGCATCCGGGGGATCTGTCGGTTACATGATATCCTCTAACTACGCCAACACACACGCGTCCACAAAAAAAGCTCACACACACACACACACACACACACACACACACACACACACACACACACACACACACACACACACACATACATACATACATACATACACACACACACACACACACACACACACACACACACACACACACACACACACACACACACACACACACACACACACACACACACACACACAAAGATAAAAACATTCAAAATGCCCGTCCCATCTGATTCGCCTATTTACCCCCACCTGCCGCCCGTGTGCACCGAAAATACAGCCATGTTTACATCCCCCGACGCCGCACATGTGAACAGATAGGTCAAGGTGAAGCCGTACAAATGTTCCCGCGTGTTCGACATGTGCCTCACTGGCGCACACTCACCCAGTTTCTCGTTTAATGGGGGAGTCCAAATCCATACGGAACACTTAGGCCTACATTCAAATTAGCCTACGCGCAAATTCACGTACATATGCACACGCAGGGTAAGCACACTGTACATGTCACCTCGGCGCCACGCCATGTGAACCGCACGCCATCTCGAATAGACCTACTGACATACATAAGAGTTCACACTCACGCACATAAGACTACCCATATATAGGTACCTTTTCTTTCTTCTTATCTATCTTTCTTTCTTTCTTTCTTTCTTTAACATTCTCTCTCTCTCTCTCTCTCTCTCTCTCTCTCTCTCTCTCTCTCTCTCTCTCTCTCTCTCTCTCTCTCTCTCTCTCTCTCTCTCTCTCTCTCTCTCTCTCTCTCTCTCTCTCTCTCTCTCTCTCTCTCTCTCTACACAACCAGAGGCGGATTTAGATAAGTGTTGTTTTTTCAAACTTTTTTCGTCCTGGGGCCCAACCTTCATTCCATTCCCCTTTGGGAACCTAGGTCTTATTCTATTAGTATACCAATAGAAATTAATCAGTATACCAATTACTTAGACTGTCTAAAAGTAACATGCATATTCCGCCCCTCCTTTCACAATTTCATGGATCCGCCCTTGACAACTACCTATTCATAAATAACTCCTTCTGTATCTTTATATCCTCCTATCTCTCTTTCTCTCTCTACATAACGACTTATACCTAAAAAATTCTTTCTTTCTTTCCTTCTCTCTCACACTGTAATTTACACAACTACCAAAACATATTGTCTCCCCTCTCCCCCTCCCTGTCAGCCCTTCTATCTCTCTCTCTCCCTCCCTCTCTCTCTCCCTCTCTCTCTCCCTCCCTCTCTCCCTCTGTCACTCCCTCCCTCCCTCCCTCTCCCTCTCTCTCTCTGTCCCTCACTCCCACTCTCCCCCTCCCTCCCTCTCTCTCCCCCTCCCTCCCGCCCTCCCTCCCTCCCTCTCTCCCTCAGTGCCTCCCTCCTTCCCTTCGTCCCTCCCTCGCTCCCTCTCTCCCTCAGTGCCGCCCTCCTTCCCTTCGTCCCTCCCTCCCTCTCTCCCTCCCTCCCTCTCTCCCTCCCTCCCTTCCTCTCTCCCTCCCTCCCTCTCTCCCTCCCTCCCTCCCTCCCTCTCTCCCTCTCCCCAACAGCCTGTCAATAGAGGCGACACAAACACCCATCACGGAGGCGACGTGCGAGAAGAGCAGCAACAGCAGCAGCGCCCCCTCCTGACACATAGAAGGGAACGATACATCACCCCGAATTACAAGCCACGCCCACACGCCCACACACACACCCTCCGCAGGACACGACAACAGCCCATTCCCCCTCACCCCCCCCCTCTCCCTCCCTCCACCTCCACCCACCCGGGGCCATTTGCACACCTCCAAAGCGCCAGCACGCTTCGGACGCACCGGGGGTTCCGAGGGTGCTTTATCGCTATCGATATTGAAACCCGCGTTATCGCCGCTCGCTCTTATCGCTGTAATCACTCCTACTGGATGTTCGGATATTGACAGCCGGGCAATTATAAATGGGCGTGAAAGAAGGGGGAAATAAGGAGGGGGAAATAAGGGGGGGGGAAGCAATGAATGGGCATGAATGGGGGGAGATAGGGAAAAAAGTAATGAATGGGTATGAAAGGGGGGAAAATAGGGGAAAAGGGCACTTCATGGGTGTGAAAGCGGGGAAAATAGGGAAAAGTAATGAACGGACATGAGAGCGGGGAAAATAGGAAATGAGTAATAAATGGGCGTGAGAGAGGGAAAAATAAGAAAGGCAATGAATGGGCGTGAAAGGGGAAAATAGATGGGGGAAAAAAATGGGTGTAAGGAAAAGAGCAATGGATATGCATGAGGAAAAAATACAATGAATGGGCATTAAAGGGAAAAAAAAAAAACAATAAATGGCCATGAGAGGGAAAAAAACACGAAATGGGCGTGAGAAAAAATGAATGAGGTGAGCAAACCCAAACCCAAAAGGCAATAAGCACTAGTATACGCATACAAATACTCCTATTAAACATCCTCACCATCACCATTGTTACAAAGCAGTAATAACAATACTAAAATAGTAACAACAGTGACAATACAAATAATAACAATAATAACAAGAAAAATAATAACAATAATAACTGACAACAACAACAATAATAATAACAAAAACATTAAAAATAACAATAACAATAACAGGAACAACAATAACACCACTGCCAACAATAACAACAACAATGACAACAATAATAATAATAACAATGACAATAATATTAACTCTAAAAATAATAATAGCAACAACAATAACAATAATAATAACGACAATAGTAATAGCAACAATAATAGTGTTGATAATAATAATAATGATAATAACGATGATAATAATAATGATAAAACAAATAATAATGATGAAAATAATAATAAAAATAATTGCAATAACAAAAATAATGATAATACTTATAATAATAATTATAATAATTATAATAACAAAAGTAGTAAGAATAGACTAATAATGATAATGATAATAATAAAATAATAATATCAACACTAATGATAGTAAAACAATAATAATAGCAACAATAATAATCAACAAATATTGATGAATAAATTAATATCAATACCAATATTAGTTTTAATAATACCATAAATAATATTCATGATTATTTTCACTATTAGCTATTATCACTAACAATTACTGTTAATATCAATATCAATAATATCAATATCAATACAAATAATAACGTTAATATTAATATCAATACTACTACTACTACTAATAATAATAATGATAACAAATAATAATAGTAATAACAATAATATAATGGTAACACTAATATAACAACAACAACAACAACAATAACAATAACAATAATAATAATAATAATAATAATAATAATAGCAATAACAATAATAATAACATATAACAATAACAATAACAATAATAATAACAACAACAACAATAATAACAATAACAATAGTGATAATACAATCACTAGTAAAATCATAAATAGGATAGCTGTTTCTGTAAGATTCAAGCCAGGTGAAATGGGGTTCCCAGCCTTAAAAGGCATCAAGAGCAATTTTTTTAAAACTTCTTGTATTTTGCAAACATTTGATCTCTGCCTTCTGTTCACTCTTGGGTAGTTCTATCTGCTGACCTTGGGGACATTTCTGCACACCTACACCCAATGGCCCTTTTACGGCATGGCTAACAGCAAATATTCCAAAAAGAATAGTTTCAATGGGTGCATCTTTCTAGAACAGTATGTAACACGTGTAGCATTTGCTCTTTTGGTCTGGCAACTTATGCTAAAATAACATGCTTCCATGTGATCTATTGTTTGAATTTCAAGAGTCGCTACTGTTCTTAGTAAGTCTTCTTCCAATTGACTTTTAGCTGTATTCAGCTTAGGATCTTTAATTCATCAACTCAGTAGATATCACAAGTAAAATATTCTCCAGGTAGTAAGTGCCTGAATACTTTGGGTTGTAGGCAGAATATTATTGTTGACTGACCCTATTCATTTAGTTAATTCTTTGCCATTTTGGTAAGAATATTCTGCAGGCTACAGCTTTCTGAAGATATAACAGGATCCAACTGCCATGTTGGGCTACATGCAGCAAGTAAGGATAAAAACCATTCCGGTTAATTTGCATGGCAATTTCCACAATGTCTGCTATCTATTTCTTATCCACTTATAAATATACCTCCTTCTCAAAGCTTAAAATACTCTCTAAATAGGAAATGTCAAATGTCACTTATTCAGACATATGACATCTCATATCTGATGAGCCTGTATGCATGTTTGCCAAATATACATTCCTAGTTGAGTCATAATATATACAAATCCTTTCCTTCACCATTAACATTACAGAATGAGTCTAAAGTATATGTATGGCATTGCATTAAAAGATGACCCCATAATTTGTTAATCATGACCAACTGTTATGATTTTTCTCCATTTTCTGCCATTTCTACAACTACTAAAAATAAAAATAATAATTATAATTATCTCAATTATTATGATTATCACTGGTATCAGTATTATTATTATTATTATCATAATCAGCCTTATTATCATTATAATATCATCATCATCATTACAATCATCATTTAGTTGTAGTCATTACAATCATCATTTAGTTGTAGTAACAGCAGCAAAAATAATAATAATAAAAACAACAACAATAACATCAACAGTAATAATGGTAACAACAATAATAACAATACTACAAACAAAATAAACAACATAAACAACAATAACAATAACAATAATAATAATAACAACAACAATACCAATAATAACAATAATGATAATAATAATAATAAAAATAGCAATAATAATAATAATAATAATAATAATAATAATATTAATAATAATAATAATAATAATAATAATAATAATAAAAACAAAAATAATAATAATAATAAAATTAACATTCAACAACAACAACAATAATAATAATAATAATAATAATAATAATAATAATAATAATAATAATAACAACAATAACAATAATAATAATAATAATAATAATAAAAATAATAATAATAATAACAATAATAATAATAATAATAATAATAATAATAATAATAATAATAATAACAATAACAATAACAATGACAACAACAATAACAATGATAATAATAATAATAAAGATAATAATAACAATGGTAATAATAATGAAAATAATAAAGATATTAATAATGATGATGATAATAATAATACAATAATTGTAATAATATTTATAATAATAATATTGATAATAATTATTATAATAATAATATTGATAATAATTATTATAAAAATAGTTATGATAATAATAATAACAAAATTAATAAGAATAGACTAATAATGATAAGGATAATGATATTAATAAAAAATAATAATCCTATTAACAGTAATAAAATAATAATAAAATAAAATAAAATAATAACAATAATAATAATAGAAGTAATAATAATAACAATAATAATAATAATAATAAAGAACAACAACAAGAACAACAACAATAATAATAATAATAATAATAATAATAATAATAATAACAATAATAACAACAGTAATAATATTCATGATAATGATAATAATGATAATGATAATAATAATAATAATAATAATAATAATAATAATAACAATAATAATAATAATAATAATAATAATAATAATAATAATAATAATAATAATAATAATAATAATGCTAAAAAAATAAATAACATTGATAACAGCAAATAAAATTTGATGATGATGATGACAATAACTCCCCAGGCATAATAGAACAATAATTTTAACTA
>NC_091583.1:9711236-9718736 GCF_042767895.1 Penaeus vannamei | reverse complement strand
TCATAAGTGGACTGCCTATACCTTTCCTGTAAAGACTATTAATAGACTGGTTTCCCCACAGCTACGAATTACAGCTTGAGAAGGAATACCAAAAGAAAGGTCTGGGGAAGTTCATGATGCAGGTTCTGGAGCTTATGGCCTTCTCCAACCAGATGATGAAAGTTGTGTTGACTGTTTTTAAACACAACCCAGATGCAATGGCTTTCTATGAAAAGTGCAAGTAAGTGAAAAAATAGTAAACTTCACACTGCAAAATTAGCATACGATGAGTTGATTGATATTATTTATGTTCATAGGGAAGAACACATTTTTATCATAAAAAAAATTATGTATCCTCTTTTTTCTTCATTTATGTATTATTATTTGATATGTTTTGACTTTGACTTTTTATTTTTCAAGATATGAAGTTGATGAGACCTCTCCAGAAGATAACTTTGAGGAAACCTTCGACTACAGCATCCTAAGTAAACTGAACAAAATGAAGCCAACACAGAAGACCTCTCTTTGAACTTGACTTAAACTTAAATCTATTTTTTTGTTAACCTGATCAGGGCATTAAAGAGACTTGGGAAAAATTGTAGTCTTTTCTCGTCCATGAATATGGACATCTTTTTATGAAGTAATAATAAAAATTGTATTACACATTCCACCTCCAATCCACCATTTAAATTTTGTGCAAGAAATGTTAGTGTTTTCTTATATTAATGAAAATTTTAGTTAAACTTTTAAAATCTTTGTTTTCCTTTATATAGGCTATCAGTTTTTTCCTTTTTTTCTTTTTCTCTTTTTATTTCTTTCATTTTGTGTTTTCATAAGAGCTTATGTAATCCAAAGGTAATCAAAGAAATATAGTATTCTGTGTTGTAAGACTTGCATTTTCCTAAACATTTTCATATTTTGAAGTATTTTCATAATGCATTATGGAAAGATAAAGAAATGTACAATATAAATTTTGATGTGTGATATTTTTCACCTTAACAGTATATACTACTAATGATAATCCTTTTGATACTTAGTAAAGCTGAACAGCAGTGAATAGCAGTGCACATTTGCCAGATTATATTAAGCATTTTTCCAATAATTAAAGTATAATGATGACAAAACATTTGCAAAAAGTATTACAGAAAGAGTTCAGAGATGGTTTGGGTGTCATTTTACTTTTAGAAGAGGAATTAAATGCTAAACCACCATATGTTGCATAGCATTTGCAGCTTCACTCTTGGCAACTCTTGATTTCAACATTGGTTTATACAAGTTGCTTTTTTAAATTTTAACATAAAATTCAAATTTAGGATTTTGAAAAAAAGGTTTGTAATGTGAAGTAATTATCTTTTAAAGCTTGGAGCTTAGGTGTTGCACTAGATAGACACTTCTCTTCAGCAATTTCTTTTGAGCCATGGCAAGACTAGAGAAGTGGTGACAGAGGTAGGCAGGTAACTGGCTAAATAACAAATTTCAATCTATTTAGCCAGTGGGTCCCCCCAATCCCTTGCTCATTATCATAGTGGATTACCTTTACCTTAGACCTCAGCCCTCACCTCAGCTAATTTTGCATGGTCTTTTCTTCTCCCCCTTTTCTTTTTTCCTTCTCTTTATCCCCATCTTCTGTCCACTTCATTACTCAACCTACAGAATGCACCCCCTCCTCTCTCCCAACATCATCCACTACATCTACTGCACAGTCTTCATTGTTTACCCCCTCCCCCCTTATTAGTACTATTCATCCGTATTGTCCTCCCCACCATACTACTTTACTCCACATCACCCCATCTTACCCCCACCTTTGTCCTATTATTCCCACTTCTGCAAACTCACGAGTATTCTTTTTGACCTAGTCAAGTGAGATTGATTCTTTGTGATTCCTCCTACAGCCCCTTACTCTGGCATTACCCTTCTCTTCCAACAATGTGTCCAAAATCAAGTAGACAAAGTTTCCTGTAGGAGTCGTTCTGATAGTTCATGCCTTCACATTTATATCTAAGTCCCAAGCTCATGCACTATTTACCTTGACTGACCTCACTGGCAACCCTATTCCTGCCCTCACTTCCCCCTTGATACTTGTACCTGAACTTTGTTACCCCAACTGATTTTTCCTATGTACAACAAGAATTGGTCAGGCTGTGAAAACAACCTGCTTCCCTGCCTCATCAACTATGATACAGTGGCAGTACAATGCTACACTATTTCTCCCAATGGCTGTCATAAGTCCTACACCAATATTGCCAAGATTAGCTTCTGTTGACATCACCTCCCCCTTGAAGTTTATATTGGAGTATCCTACCCTGTCCGACCATATTGATCCCTTCCCCCATTACTGTCAGAAATGTTGGTGTTTTGGCCACCCAGTCAAAAATTAACACTCCACAGCCTTCTGCCCTCTTTGTGCCCAACCATTCAAATTGCTCCGCTCAGTCATGCGCATGTGGCAATTGTGGTCCTTCGCTCCACTCCTTTCCTATCTTCTCCAGATGTCTCGGCATCTCCCCTAGTATCTCTTCCCTCTACCCATAACCATCCTACCACTACTCCCTCTCTCCTGCAATCAAATTCTTTTTCCAGTCCCCTCCTCACTTTACCTGTCACTCCAGTAAATCCAAACATTTCACCCCATCTTTTCCTACCACATCATCTACACCCACCTCTTCCTCTGTATCCCCTCTTCTTACAAGAAAACCTTAGTTTTTCAGATCTCCTTACCCAACTCTCCTCCAGAAACTCTTGAAGATATCCAAAAATTCCTAAGCATGGCCCTAGATAATGCTCTGCCCCCCTATCCACCCTACGATTCCTCTATTCCTATTTGTTCTACATTTAAAGTATTTGATATCCATCCTCCTCCTCAAGTTCCCCCTTCCCGTATTCTTGCTCACATGACTCCATTATGTCGCAACAGTGTCCTCTTGTTCCTTTCCATCCTGATATTCTTTATGATACTTCTCTTCTGATTTTCTTCTACTTCTCCAACCATTTCTACCCATATTACCCATTGATTGTTAAATAATAGCTCTTTTGCAGTTTTCCTCAGCCAGATACTCTATTTGTTTTTATTGCCCTTTACTCAACCCCTTCCCCCTTTTATAAATCCTTGCTGTACTCCAATTACTCTCACCTCTGTACCCTTTTCACTGCCATACTATACTATAGTGCTCTACCTTTGATATGTAACACATTTTATCCTAATCATTAACTTATTTTTACCTTTTTCACCACAATACTTAACTGTACTGGTATATTACCTCTGATGTCTAGTACATGTATTTTTTTAACCATTAGCCAGTTGCAGACCTCTGATGTCACTTTCTGGGCCTTTTGCTGTAGGTAACCTATAATGCTATAGTTCCTTTAACAGTTAAAGATATCAGGTTCATTTGAATTGATGTTATTTAATTTTTATTCATTACCTTTCCCAGCTCATTTTTATATCAATTATGTTATGCAAACTAAACATTTGAGCAGTTATTTAAAAATGGGTATTTGATGATGGAAAATTGCTCTTTTTCTGCCTAAGAGTAAAGGATATAACAAAAAAGTATGACCCTAATGAGAAATCTCAACTGAATTAGAATTGTGAAACCACAGTAGCTGCATAGTGCAACCAAAACCAAGGAAGACAAAAATAAGAGATAAGGCCCTCCCAGGTAGCCAACTACTAGCACCCACCAGGGAAAGCCTTAGTATCCAATCTGAAGGCAACTACAATCAGTAGAGCCCAGGTGAAGGGAGTGGAGTCCATATATCACAGCTCAAAGAAAGAAAGTATTTTTCCATCCTATAAAAAGATCATTTGTTTCCTGTGGGTCTGGTGCTAAGGATGATTAAAATGAAAAAGGAAAGACAGCTAGTCTAAAACAGGCTTCTACAGAACATGTATTGCAAGAAACTAGTAGCTCACTTCAGGGTAATATAGAATAAAGCAAAGTGATACAAACGGGATACCTGCAAGATGTGTATTTAATCAGTCTGGACATAGTCAATAGTATTCAGAGGACATTGTGGCATTGCTGAGTCAGCTGATGGTTCAGTGATTTCTCATTGTAAATTTAATTGTAGAGTAAAGTAAAGTTGATGCCAGCTTGAGTATCTGTCCTGAAAATGAACTTTTATTTCATTTGATTTGAGGCATATATCTTGGTCCATTTTTTTTATATTTCTCATACTTA
This sequence comes from Penaeus vannamei, assembly GCF_042767895.1. Taxonomy (NCBI): domain Eukaryota; kingdom Metazoa; phylum Arthropoda; class Malacostraca; order Decapoda; family Penaeidae; genus Penaeus; species Penaeus vannamei. The sequence continues at coordinate 9,714,576 of NC_091583.1, read as the reverse complement.
AAGATTTCAAATACCATTCCATTTCAAAAGTTCCAGAAAGCAATTCTTTGGTTATTCAAGGTAAGATACAAAATGCACAATAACCCCTAGTAATTACTGCACTTGGTTAGATTAGATGATTCAGAGTGAATTGTGTATATATGTTTGGTAATATGAATGGTTTCCTTGTGAGAGATTAACACCATATTAAGGTTCTGTGATGGTAGTCACATCACACATTGCAAATAAATTGGTTTAAAGGTTTATGCATCACTAATGACAATGCAAACAGGTACTGCTACTAAATAGCGTACAACACTGTACTCTCTTTACCCATGTTGGAGTGAGTCATTCCTGGCAACCAGCAAGGCCATAATGGCCATCACATCACATCTCATTGGCACTGTCAGTGGTGAATTTGTTTTATGAATTTCTATAAAGTTTTTTTTCCTTATTGTTGTTTTGTTATTGTTATTATTATTATCATCATCATCATCATCATCATCATCATCATCATCATCATCATCATCATCATCATCATCATCATCATCATCATTGTTATTATTATTATTAATTATTATCATTTTTGTTATTGTTATTATTATTATCATCATCATAATGATCATCGTCGTTTTAATTTTATCAAGCAATAATTATAGTAATTAAAAAAATCATAAAAAATAAGGAATCAAGTTAATAGGTGATGTCAGGTAGGCCTAGTAGTTGACTCCTTTATGAGTAAACATGTATGAAGCCATCTGTGTGAAAACAGAAGTAATAAAACTAAGCCAGAGTGGACAGTTCATTCATACATGCAGTACCATCATCATGAAAAACATAAAACTTTTGCATATTTTTTTCAGTGCAGCTGGGAAGACCTCTGGGTCTTCACCCAGCTTAAAAACATAACTAAAGCAATTCAAATGCATAGCCTACCTCTTTATAATTATATAGAAAATAGATTAGGCATAGTTAATCTTTAAATTTTATTGACTGGATGTCCTGAGCAACACAAAATGTATCCATTGAGCCTTAGTATATGTTTAAAGCTTTAAGGTACACAAGAGTTCCACCCAGCACCCTCCTTACCAATATTGTAGTGAGTCATCCCTGGCAATGGTGATTAAAATTAAACAAATCCTTGATTCCTTGTATGTTGTTTTTTTTGTTTTGTTTTTTAACTATGTAATTTTAGTAACTGTATGAGAATATGAATTATTCTTCATGCATCTCAGGGAAACGTGTTACAAAAATGGGAGTCTTTTCCAGCTAAGGCTCCAACACTTTCTGGAAATAAATAGCTCTTTAGGCCCTACTATCACTACTGAATTACCTTCCTGATCATGAAGAAAAACACTCCAATAATTTTCAATATAGAAGAGAACCTTCAGTGTTCTTAAATACAAGGCAAGTTTGTCCCATATCTGTAATAACTACCACCACAGATAATTCAAATAAGGAACAAAAATTGGAAAGAAATATTATTGTTCTTAAATTTAATTATGCTCATATCTCTCCAGTATATAAGTGTTCAGTATCAGGCAGTGTTAGTACATGTGAAAAGCATTATCTATTTCTATGAACAATGGAAAGTTACTTTTTTACTGTATTATTTGCACAAGTGGCATTGCTCAATAGATGAGTGTTGATTTTGCAGTGTCCTTGGTTTGTGCCCAGTTAGCCCCTCACACACTTAGCTGTGAGTGAGTACTGGCATGCTGGCATCAGCATGCTAAAGTCAAAGTCAGGTTGGAAAGGAGCTGGTCACCCTGCTGCATCATCCCATGACTTATTAAGTTCCTTGACAGACATCCTGTACATCCGTTAGGATATGAGACCAACTCTGACTATTATATAAGATTATTATGCAAAATAACATTGTACATTAACAGTCTTCAGTATTTAGATTTCTATCACAGTTTATATATTTAACATGCATTATCATTACTCACCCTCTTTTAGTTTGCTTCTCTGAATTACATGTTATGTTTATGTAGCATCTATGCATATACAATATACAAGACCAGCTTTAAAAGCTGTCTTGATAGATTATTTTCTCCTGATAAAGGTAGATGTTTAATCTTAACCCTGTCCATGCAGTGATTTATCCCAAAGTAGTATTAAGTAAAAACAACATATATTTATTGGTAAGCCAGCAATATTTGTGAAATTAGCAGAAGTGATATTATATTTTGAATTCAAATAAGCTAACTGCAATCCAGTATTGTGGTATGTGTATGACTGGGACAAACAAATAAAAAATGATATTTGAAAATATTTTAATAAAATCCTTTATATGAACTGAAAATGAATGTTGTGGGTGAATGTTTAATATTTCTGTGTTAATAGTAAGACTGATAGTTATGGTTTCTACCTGCTTTTTACATATTTTTGTTTTGAATATTTTCTCTACAAAGTTGATTTATAACTGGAAATCTATGTCTTGCATGTTTTTTCTCCCTCAGAGAACCCCATCAGAGTTCACCACTAAGCATCGGCAGTGATTGAAATGCCAGTTTCATCTCATATATCCACTACACTGGAGGAGCATACCTATTTATATGTACATATGTAGGTATATAGTGGCATCAAGAGCTGTGACAGACCCCGAGGTAATGCATGGATGCTGGCCTTATATAGTTATATGCTTTCTTTCCAAAAATAATATTCTTGTTTACACTTCGTAGGGACTGATGGTGTTGGAGATCAATTTTACTCCCTTTCAAATCATTGTTTACTTGCAATAATAATATAATATTAATTTCAGCAACATCAACAATTGATAAAAAAAATCCTTTTCATGCTTTATTGATTCACTAATGATGCTATTGAAGTCAGTTCTTTTTGCAAACTCACTTTAAGTGCATTAAATTGCCAGCTCTGTCAGCCTTCCTTGTGTCAAGCAAAGGAGGTAACCTTTCACATAGATGATAGAGATAGTAAATTTGATGAAGACTATCCTGGGCTAGCTCTCAAGAAGTTAAAATAAAATTTTCATTATTCTGATACCTAGTAAGCAAGAAAAATTTATGTTTTGTCGTTTCAAAATGTATGCAGTAAAGTAACATATGGAGACAACAAATTTTGAGGGCCCAAGGACTCGTTACCCCCTTTATCCCCCTCTCAATGCTACTGTATGTATGGGAGTATACAATATATAACTACACTATGTTTGGTTCCATACAATTTATACTAATGTTTAAAAAAGCCTGGGATTTTTCTGAGGGTTATTTGAAGATAGGAGATTTATAATACATGGGCAATTTGAGTCAATCTATGTTAATTCATATGAATTGTCACTTAAATATTCAAAATAATTTTTCTTTCATAGTTCCATGTATTTATGAATTACTTCAGAGTA
>NC_091583.1:9703736-9706236 GCF_042767895.1 Penaeus vannamei | reverse complement strand
TTTGGTAGTTGTGGCTTGTCTGGTATCAATATGCCATGAAGAGACTGTTGAGGGAAAAATAAATACCCTGTCAGAAACCTCTTTTTTTTTAGTACCTTGTAGGTAACATACTTGTAAGTCACAACTTATTCTTATATCATATATTTTCATCACATCAGTTTATAGAAAATATATAACATCTTGAATTTCCTGCAATACTAATAGTAACAAAAAAGTTCTAGAATTACCTGAAGATATTTATGTATGTTCCAAGCGGCAGTCTTTCCATCATTGACACTTTCAACTGTTGTTTCTGCAATGCCTGCAATATCTCCTCCACAAAATACTCCTGGTTCACTAGATGACATGGTAAGGTTATCAACATCCGGCTGGCCCCAACGATTCAGCTTAACCGGAGCCAAAGCAGATTTGACTGTAAGATAATCTCTTATGAAATTCATTGACAGAAAATAATCTTTATATATTAGCTTTGTCTACATATGTATTCTAAGAAGACACAATGGTTATCGGGAAAATATCCTTCATTAAGCAATTATATTTAGAATAATATATTACAACTTTTACTAAACAGTTTAGTGGCCTGTCAGTTCTTCACTTACTGTCATCATCTGTTAGGCCTGATCCAAATGCAGAGATAATATAGTCACACCTCAGCCGCACAATCTGATCCTCATCTTCAATCCAAGAGCCATCTTCAGTCTGTTCTGTGCGAGCAAATTCCATTGCAGACACGCGGCCATTCTTGACAATCACCTTCCGCGGAGAGAGGAAGGGCAGGAACTCGCACATTTCCTCTCTTGCCAGTTCCATCTGAATAGAGGGTCCTCAGTTTTAATTCAAAGAGTGAAATTTACAAAATTCTACAAATATAACAGATCTGAATAGCAAGGCTAAAACTCTTGAAATAAATATACTATATTTATCTCTACAAAATATACAAAATGCTTTGCTATTTAAGACAAAAAAAAGGCCTCACTTCTTCCGGTACAGCACGTATGTTTGTAAAGCCCTTCCTGAACACTACAAACACACGCTTTGCACCACATCGAAGAGCAGATGTTGCACAGTCAAAGGCAGTGTCACCAGCACCGAGAACCAGAACCACACCCTTGACTGAGGGGAGCTGTGCCTTACAAGCACACATTCCTGCCAAGAATCAAAAACACATGACCAGTGCCTATCTCTCTATTTAACAAGCATGTCTAAAATTTTGCCCAGAATTTTTATGCTGGTCTTACCCTGGGGCATTATTTAATTGAGAGGGGGGGAGGCAAGTCAGACCTTGAGGAGGAAAATCAAGAGTCTTGGGTGGTAATAACCCCCTCCCCCTAAGCCCCCAGTCTTAGCATGCTAAATGCTTTTTTTTTTATAGGACTTTCAACTTTTTCATGTAAATGTACATGGCCTGTACAAAGGAACTTTTATTTTATTTTGTTTCCTCTTATTTCTATACATCAAAAGTATGACTGATTTCTGGAAGCTTCAGAATCTATTTCTATCTTTTTAAGTAATAAACAAATTACAGAGGCATGTAACTGAAAGATCTGCAACCTATTTTTAATCTCTTAAAATCATATCCTCATTAGCCAGTCACAAAACAATGTAAGGTGACACTAACCTGGTTTACTTGCAGCAGTGACCAAAGGTAAGAAATCCTTGCTGGTGTAGAAACCCATGTCGATGTTGAGATCAGCAAAAATACCAATTTTCTTTGGAGAGGGAAGACCAATACCCACAAATATGGCCTCATAACCTTCTTTTTGTAGACCCTTTAAAGATCACGAGAGTTAGTTCCACATTCCAAGAAAATATATGATTTACTAATACTAGCCATATACTACACTTTTGGTTTGATTATCACAGCTGATGTGCCACAAAAGGTTAATGAAATTGTTACAACTGCACATAATGGCATAGCCATGGTTGCTCTTTTTGCTTGAAACAAGTCCTCATATCAAGATTAAATTTTTGAAAAGTATCAAATGCTTTTATTTCTGCTGCAGTATGCTTAGTAATAAGTAGCATCTTTACCTTTACTGTGATGTCGGACATAGAAAGCTTCCTTCCATGATGGACCTTCACCCCCAAGTCCTTCATAAGATCGACTTCAAACTTAACAACTTCATATGGAAGACGATACTGAGGTATTTCAGATGAGCTCAAGCCCCCTACATACTGATTCTTCTCAAAAACATCAATGTTGTTGTAACCTAAGCGGCCTAAAAAGGTAGCGCAAGAAACTGAAGCTGGTCCACATCCTGAAAGAAGATTAAAAAAGAAATTTACAACAGCATCACCATTTTTTCATCCTTTTCCAATCAAAATGATATATATAGTAATACTTTGATCTTGCAATTACCCACCAATAAGGGCAATCCTGGCATCATAACTTTCTGGAAAGTCTTTGGGTATGTGTGGAGGCCTAATCTGGGAGATGTTCATCTGCCGGAAGATCTGCAAAAAAAAAAAATTGTTGAAGACATATTATCATCATTATCCA
>NC_091583.1:9696236-9698736 GCF_042767895.1 Penaeus vannamei | reverse complement strand
TCTTTCTCTCTCTCTCTCTCTCTCTCTCTCTCTCTCTCTCTCTCTCTCTCTCTCTCTCTCTCTCTCTCTCTCTCTCTCTCTCACCACTCACTCACCACTCACTCACTCACTCACCACTCACTCACTCTCACTCTCTCTCTCTCACTCTCACTCACTCTCTCTCTCTCTCTCTCTCTCTCTCTCTCTCTCTCTCTCTCTCTCTCTCTCTCTCTCTCTCTCTCTCTCTCTCTCTCTCTCTCTCTCTCTCTCTCTCTCTCTCTCTCTCTCTCTCTCTCTCTCTCTCTCTCTCTCTCTCTATCTATCTATCTATCTATCTATCTATCTATCTCTCTTTACAACACATTAGTCACCCTTTGAACGAGAGAGGAAAAGGAAGGGCAAGGGAAGGGCAGTAAATGAAGGATGAGGGGGGATGGAAAAGCAGGATGGAGGGAGAGGAAATGAAAGAAGAGAGAAGGAGGGAGGGAGCAAGAAAGGGACGAAAGGAGAGGGAATGAGAGAGAAGGAGGGGGTTAGAAAGAAGGGACAGAGGGAGAGAAAAAGAGACAAAAGGAAAGAGGTAGAAAGAAGGGACTGAAGGAGAGGGAATGAGAGGAAGGAATGGGAAAGAAAGTGAAAGAGAGAGAGGTCAAAATAAACCAACTGGTACAAGTGAGAGTGAGTGAGAGTGAGAGCAAAGCTGTGTCGCAGAATATCTCCTGCTGAACCCAAGGCCGAAGTCTTAAATGTGGGTTACGATTGTCTTCATGAAACCAGACTCTCCCGCGCGCCGATCTCACTTTTTGCGCAAAAGGTCAGCCATGAACACAGCACCATGTCTATGTGTGTGTTTTCGTAGACGCAAACATGTAGTTTTAAGATATGTGTGTGTGTGTGTGTGTGTGTGTGTGTGTGTGTGTGTGTGTGTGTGTGTGTGTGTGTGTGTGTGTGTGTGTGTGTGTGTGTGTCTGTGTGTGTGTGTGTGTTTGTGTGTGTGTGTGTGTTTATGTGTGTGTTTGTGTGTATGTGTTTGTGTGTGCATGTGTGTGTGTATGTGCGTGTGTCTGTGTGTGTGTGTGTGTGTGTGTGTGTGTGTTAGTGTTTGTTAGTATGTGTGTCTGTGTGTGTGTGTGTCTGTGTGTGTGTGTTTGTGTGTGTATGTGTGTGTGTATGTGTGTGTGTGTGTGTGTGTGTGTGTGTGTGTGTGTGTGTCTGTGTGTGTTTGTGTGTGTTTGTGTGTGTGTGTGTGTATGTGTGTGTGTGTGTGTGTGTGTGTGTGTGTGTGTGTGTGTGTGTGTGTGTGTGTGAGTGTGTGTGTGTGTGTGTGTGTGTGTGTGTGTGTGTGTGTGTGTGTGTGTGTGTGTGTGTGTGTGTGTGTGTGTGTATGTATGTATGTATGTATGTATGTATGTATGTATGTATGTATGTGTGTGTATGTATGTATGTATGTATGTATGTATGTATGTGTGTGTGTGTGTGTGTGTGTGTGTGTGTGTGTGTGTGTGTGTGTGTGTGTGTGTATGTATATGTATGTATATGTATGTATATGTATGTATATGCATGTATATGTATGTATGCATGTATGTATGCATGCACGTATATATGTATGTATGTATATATGCATGTATTTATATAAGTAGGTAGGTAAGTGTTTTCACTATCAAACGAGCAGATGAATGATTTATAGATAAGAGTGTAAAGACAACTAGGTGTTCGCGACCAAGGTCTATACAAGTACTAATAAAGAGCTTGTTCGCGACCAGACTCCTTGGCTGGCCACGTGGCACGGAGCAAAGACCCGAGGCGTGGCTTCACGGGCATGGCGAACGGGAAGAAAGAAAAGGAAGGAGAAACACAAAATACGAGAATAGCATTAGAGATAAAACCAGCGGCATACTGGATTATATGCCCCTGAGACTCCAGTATGAGGCCTAGGACTGACAAATATGAAGAGGGAGGTATTTTGAATATGTAAACACTTTCGAAATACGAAATAAACACTTTATTCGATTTGGATATAAATTTCAAAATCATCTTTCCCTTTCAGATTGGATGCCTCCCCCCCCCCCTCCCGCCCCATTTGGATGCCCGGGGCCACCGCTCCTTGCCCCCCCCCCCCCTCTGCACGCCCCTAGATAAATCTGTGATAAGAAAGGCTGAGGTTACAAGAGAGCCGGAGGAGAGGCGGCTGGAGGAAGCTTTGCGGCAGGTCAGCCCGATACACGTGAGCGGGGGGAGGGGTATGTGGGGGGGGGAGGGTACATATATACATAGATACATACATACATATATATATTCTCTTAGTTATATATATATATATATATATATATATATATATATATATATATATATATATATGTGTGTGTGTGTGTGTGTGTGTGTGAATATATATACATATATATATATATGAATATATATATATATATATATATATATATATATATATATAAATATATATATATATATGAATATATATATTATATATATACATATATACATAAATATGTATATATATACATAA
>NC_091583.1:9666236-9676236 GCF_042767895.1 Penaeus vannamei | reverse complement strand
CTGCAATGTTTAACATCCTGCACCAATCTGTCTTTGGCAGCCCTTTTTATTTTTCTTATATCTGGTCATCCTGCAACTGAATACAATCACATTTTTACTTAAGAGGATAAACTCTAAACACAAAACTTTCTGAATATTTGTTTATCTGACAACTGTAAATGTGCTAATACAAGTTTACAGGGAGCACCAAATTGAACAATCATTTAATTCATTTAAGGGGGAAATTAATCATTTTAATCATAATATATCAATGCAGTAGGGTTCACCATTGTTACAAAAAATGACTTCATGTATAGTTTGCCGGTAACACATTCATTGGCAAAATTCAAAAAATAAATTATTAAATTTAAGTTATTGTAAAAACAAAATGCAAAATTAATAAAATTAAATAATAATTATAATAAAAATAACAATAATAGTAATCAAAATATCACTGGTCTATGTCTACTATCTGGAACTGATACCTTCAAGTCATTTTTTTTTTTTTTTTTTGCCATTTTGTGTATTTTATTATTTTTTTATTATGATTTATTTCTTTTGCTGACATAAGCAATCAAGACATATAAATCAAAACATCTGATCTATCATCCAGTGTTTCAGGAAATATTTTTACCCTTTTTTCTGTTCTAATACTTCCACTTAAAAGTTTTCATCAAATACATAGTATACATTATTCCGATGGTATATAAGCTCTGGGGTAATACAATAAAAAAGTAAAAAATGTGGACCGTAATATAAATATATATGTATATCCTACATGCTCTCTGAGAATTCATCGTATCAATGTCTTTGTTGTATGCCTAGAATGCGAGGTGAGAACCAATGTGCATTACAAGCAGACATGACACATGCTGGAGAAACATTCCTTGGTGGTGGTGTTGGAAGGAAAGAGGGGAGTGGAGAGTTGGAAGCAGCAGCACCCTCTTCAAGAGTGCTGCTGGACTGGCTTCCTCAAGACCTCGGAGGAGAGTTGTGTGTCTTCCTCCTGTGCAGATATTAAATAAATAAGTAAAATCTGGCAGGTGATGAAATCACAAGCTTGAAGTATCATGTTAATGCTAATAAAATATTTGGCCATTTACAAAATATGCTTGTCTGTTAGGTTCTACAACCTAATTGACAGCATCTTTCTTTGACCAAAAGTAAAAATATATAATAATAGTAATATCTTTAATAATAATCATGAATGATACAGATTATAGAATTGCATTATCTAATATCAAACATCTAAATTCAAATAAAACTGAACATCCTGACAAACTAGAGAAAAATTAAAAGTCAAGAACAGAAGCTTGAGAGAGCTACGCTTACCTCTTCTTTTTATGTTCTGGTAAGCTCTCCTGCCCACTGTCTGAGACACTCTCAGAGGATGAGGATTCATCAGAAGATGAGGAAGACGATGAAGAGGAATCTGATGAGGAGTCAGATGCCATTCCACAGCTTTTGCTCATATCAATTGAATCTGCTACAGCTGCTAGGTCTGGCTTCTTCTCCTGGACATGAGAGATGAAGGAAATAATGATTATGGTGATCATAACCCAAACAAGTTGCATATATAACTAAATAATAATATGGCACAAAATAATATAAGTAAGCCAATACTTTCAAGAACAGTAACTCATGGACGCTCAATGAACACCGCTCAATTTACCCTTAAGATTCGAAGCCACTTTTTGGAAAGCTTTGGACGGCCCCGCACAGTCTTGTGCCACACAACAGGGAAGTTTGTGCATGAAGCAAAGTTCTGAGTGATGGCAATGGTATTGTCAAGGTTAATGACAACATGCCACCACCCTCCAGGCACAAATACTGTTTCACCAGGATGCTGCACCAACTCCAGCTGGAAAATGACAAATACAGGAATATAATCACAAATTAAATATGAATGAATAAACTAAGATTTGAATTTCAAAATAATATTCCAATTTTGCAAAAACAAAACCATATGGTCTATCTTAACAACTTGACAAGGGGGGGGGGGGGAGATTAGCAAAATGAGCTGTACTAAAACAACACTACGCAACCCACTAAAAGGATCATCTCACTAGAATCTGGACTGGCTTCACTGAAAGTCCTTATATACTCACCCTAGAGTATGACAGCAAGGTTCAAGTCGTTATCAAAGAGAGTATTTTGAATTCTATATACAATGTGTCCCTGCATTCTTCCATCTTATAAACATAATCATCTATCCATACTGCTCAAAACAAATTTCTACAAAATTTACTTGTAGGTTAGAACGGAAACAGGATGAATTTGGTGGCCTTCAGTCCAGAACAAATCAAGTGTGTAGTTTCCATGATCAAATGAGAAAAGGCTGACTATAGAGGAAATTTTTTTCCCCTCAAACCTTGGCACAAGGTTCTCTAACTGTTGGAAGGGTAATTTCATATTCATACAAAACTTGTGGTAATTCTTGAATCTAGGACCTCATTAACCTAAGACTGCTTGCTAGAGGGAGGGAGGGGAGGGAGAGGGAGAGGGAGAGAGAGAGATTGATCCTTCACTGAGAGTAAATCCCCTGGGTGATCTACAAACTTATTCTTTAAGAAAATTATTCAATGGTGCCAATTTTTTTTTACACTTATGACCCCTTCTTCAAACCTCTGACATCCACCTCTTTACATCAGGCATTCCATATTTAATTTTGTAACTGTATTTTTAGGCTAAAGACAAAAGTCTACAGATATCTCTATGTAACTGCAATAAAGAAATCCATGAAGATATAGATTACTGTATTGCATGGTATTTCTTGTTATGAACACTGAAACACCTAGCAAACTTGCCAGCAAGATTTTCCCCACAGCTTCACAACCCCTTCCCCTACTGAGTTGTGACTAATCAGTTAGGAACCACTAATATTAATAGTATAGGTCTGTTGGCCTTTTGCATCACCCCTTCCTATAGTATTCTTTATAGCTAAAATGATTTTTCTCTATGTACTTTTAAGGGAATTACCTTAGTTTATCTTTGAGTCTGCAGTTATCATTTAGAATACTTTTTCTGCCATTGGATAGATTACAAATACACTCTCCAACCTTAAGCTTTCCTATATCATAGCTCATTCTTAAATACATGCAAAATTCAAGTGCACTGATATGAAGTAAGATATACATTCATATACCACAGGAGCTACCAACATCTGTCTCATACCGGCTTAAATTTCTCGGGCCAACTTGGAAGTTTCGTACGGGGATAAATAATGGAGAACCATGTTATAGCTTCATCTACTTGCTTCCCTCCTTCTGCAGAAGTCACCTTAATAAGTTCCTTGGGAGTATCTGTGGGAAACATGCACCATCTGTTGGGAAGATGTAAAATATTAGAAATGTACGGGCATAACATACAGTATGTAATAATTTGAGTCGCTACAACCCATTGCAGATTTCTTCTCATAAACTTCTGATAGTTTTTAAATAATCCAATCCAAAAAATCTTGTAAAAACAATCCAAGAGATTATAAGAAGTTGAGTACTTTTTTTTTTTTTTTGTACTTATCCAAAACATGAGGCAGCGAAAAACTAATGTAACAGTTGTAAAGAACACACATAAAACAACACTATTCAGTTCAGTACAATTAAATTCTTGTAGATCTCTGTTCTAACTACCCACAGGAACCAGTCCAACCCAAAATATATGTGGTGGAGGTCTATTTACACTTGTATATGGTCCTTTTCTGCATAATTATCCCTGCCTTTAACTCATTCTTGTTATAATTATCCATAAAGTTTACAGATATACTGGTAGTAGTATTGAAAAGGCTTGAATAAAGAGAAATACAAAGGATTTTTTATCCTCTAATAAATTTCTACCCCTGAAATTCTCCAGCTCACTCACCTTTTGTGACCACGGAGAAGTGTATTCCAAGCACTAGTTCCTAAAGGGTCTATATGAATGCCCGTCCCTGAACGAGCAGGGCCCATGACAAACCAGCGATAAGGGGGGCGTCTATCTTCACCAGCATACTTAAATAAATCATCTCGAAAATATTTCGGTACATCATAATCTTCTAGAAGCTTTTTACGACGGACATGCTGAAAGTGACGCAGTACATTAATTGTGTATCATTAATTCACAATCAAAAGTATTATAGACACAAGGATTATAGAGTAATAGAGAGGAAAATTCATGGATAGATAAAATGCAATACATTGAAAACTGAAATCCTAAAGGTACTACAATAACATTTCAACCTTAAAATAACCAAATACCCAGAAAAGGGTTCTCACCTCACCAAAACTGCTATCAAATATATAGAGTGGACTATCATCATCTGTTGTCTTCATATATTCAATGTAATACTTCATCTTCATCTTTACACTGTAGCCTTCATTATCTTCTCCACACTTGAATTTCTGATTTCTGTACTTCTTGTATAGCCTCTGTAAAAGGTGTAAATGAACAATGATATAATTAACTCACAAAACTTTTCACTATACTATCTGATATGATAACATTTTGGATTCAATCAATTTAATGCCACATCATATAATTGTAAAAATATATATTCTATAATTATGATTTTTATTTTAATTATATCATAAATCATTAATATTTTCCCTCCTACCTCGATGTCAACCATAAAAAATACATATCTATATACAATAATTGCCATACTCAGATGCCTGCTGTACCTCTAAGGTCCATTTATATCGTGCCTTCCAGTTATCTGTGACTCCCTCAATCACAACTGGTTTGTAAGGTTTCTCAAACCGCTCAATGAACTCTTCAGTTGGAACTTCATTTGCATGAATGCGTTCTACTGTATCTGGAACAATGTCTATAGAGCAGTCAAACTTGTTCTTGTAGTCATGTTTTGTCCACACGCCCTTTTCTAAACATAATTCTGAAAGTAAAAACACCCATTAGGAAAAACATTATTCATAAATACTCTGATGGTCACATACAACATATTGTATGGAATACACAAAAATACTTTGGCTAGAGCAAGTAAACATATGAAGTATAGTTTTCTGCATACAAATTTGACAGCATATTTAAACAGGTCAAATTTCTTTTTTACAGCTACATGCATTTATCTTTGTTCTACTTTCGTTCAGAAAAATACACAAAGCACACAAATCTATCCAAGATTTTGACATCCACCAAATGGTTTCCTTTAGAAACCATTTGAAACATAATATAAGCTGAAATTTATCTAACAGGATAATATGGGAGTCCTGATAATATACAAATTAAAAAGTGCTCACATTCCTCTCCTTCCCCTTCTGTCCCTGTTCTCTCATCCTTTTATTTTCTTGCCTCCTTCCTTTTTCTTTTTCCTCTCTTTCTTTTTTTCTTGTAAATACATATACATATGTTAATTTATAACTTTAAAAAGTCATTATCCACACCAGTTAACTAAACAGTTATGGGGAAAAACCGACTGATAAACTAAGTCATTTTTCATCTATTACACTGCTACTGCAAATGGCAAACAATAAAGCTTTTTATATAATAAAAAAACAGTGGTCCCTACCCTTCTAACACTTGCAAATTTAACTAACTTCCCAAACATATATAACAGATTCCTTATTTGATAAATCACAGACATAATAAAATCACTGGATGTGTCTGCTATCTCCCAATGAATCGCTCTGAGTAAACTTCGACTTTTCAGAGTATCTGGCCTGCTAATATTTGGTGTAATGAAAAGGCTACTTTTTGACTATGTACTTGAAATATGACATGTTCTTGGGCTAATTGTTATTCTATATCAAATAGCTCCTTAATGTCTGATCTCATCCAGAACAATTGTCTTAGGATTCACAGATCTATTGTTCACATATATATTCACACCTACTCACAGGAATTTTCTACAATGAGAACACAAAATACAATGAAATTGGTATCAATGGATTCCTTATCATGTCTAGTATGCATTTATAGTGATTTTAATTGATGTTTAACTCACTTATGATAGGTGTCCCACATGAGACCCGAAAAAAAAAAAAAAAAAAAAATAGAATAAAAATAAATGCCGGGCATCCTGCCAGTGTGATGCTGTACTGGGGCTCACGCTCCAACTCAACAGCAGGCAGAGTCCGTGCCAGCCCCGCGTGCTGATTTTGTAGCCGCCCGGAAACTTCTTTTCGGCTTCAAAATATACTGTTTAACTTCAAAACCAAGCTGAAAGAACAGCTACTTGAAGTAAATATTCCTCACTGTACTTGGTTCCTCAAGTTGCTGGACTTTTGTACTGTGTTTATTTATTAAATTACCAACTATTTCTGATATGCCTGGCTAGCAGACATCAATAGGAGTCCAACACTAAAATCAATAGGTTGGTAATTCTTTTGAGTATGGACGCACTCGCCCAAGACTAAATCCCAACTCCATGCCCAAAAAATTATTCATCAATCTAAATTGCCATGACTGAGCGTGCCCAAAATGGGAAAGTTGATGGGGCGCTCTGCTCCACAATACCCCATGGGAAATACTGTCTTCACCTCGGTATGTACAGCAAGACAAAGCTGAAACTCGGGAGCACTGAGTGAACTTTGGCCGAGAGCATCCCTTCCCCTGAGCTTTTTCCTTGACTTATGGCACTGCTGTGTCGACAGATAATTTCTTGTACTGTTGACTGCAATTTTCTGTCTTCTACAAGAACATCATATTCAATTTGCCCTAAATTATTACGTCCATACCATAAAGATTAACTGATAGGATTTAAGGTGTAGACCTAATTTTGAAACTTACACCATTGATTTAGGAGCCATTAATCTGGAAACTGAGTGAATGCATCTTCAGTGGATCCCTATCTACATGAAAAATTTGGAACCTTAAGGGTCCTTCTGCCAAGAATTTCAAAACCATATCCCCCATACAAACTATGGAGGAGTTATGTTTCTGACAAATTATGACATGCATTCACAGCCATTCATAGTATATTTGTGGATATCCCCTATACATGTTAATTCAGATGCTTGAGCTTGATATGAGCTAAAGACCGGCTTGCTGAGAGGCATTTCCCTCCAGAAATATATATAAACAAAAGCTGACGTGAGGATCATCTCCCTGAATTGGATGTAATATAAACAATACCTATACATTTCCCATAAAATCTAAAAGAATCAAACAAAACCCGAATTTTCATAAACAAAGGAAGTGAATAGAGCCGACCAAAACCACCCAATTCCCAATAATCATTACAAAGGAAGTAACATGTGAGTCTACGTGACTTTGCTCAGCTATAGGATGGAGGTTCAAACCGATCGTCCTCAGCTGCAACTTCTTAGCCGTTTTCAACACTATCTATGGGCATATCACCTGGTCTCGCTTTCTTTTTGGCTTCTCTCACTCTCTTCCGGCACCTGTGATCCATGGGCTTGACAAAAACGGAAGGAAAGGGGAAGAAAACGTGATAAAAGTGTGGGTCCTTGGGCGAGTTGTCTTAGCTCATTGGATCATGTGTGTACACTAAGCGTTATTGTCACCGCGATTTTCGGGAAATTTCTGCCGACATCAATCACTTTCCTTTGATGTTAAGATTTTGTGTTGATGTATGATAAATGAGAAATTAAAAGGTTTACGATAGAAAGGGAAAACTATTTTCGAGATGCTTCTACCAATAAGTTTCTTTATTTAGTTATGAAATTGTCGATGTTCTTTATATACAGTTTAACATGGGAATATATATCAAATAGTGAATGAAAAAAACATTTGTTCTCATGGATATCATTAAGTACCTTTGAAAAGCCTTCAGAAATAAAAGAAAGACAAGAAGGGCGACAACGTACTATGCCGTTATCCTCACCGCGATTTCCGGGAAACTTCTGTCGACATCCAGTGTTTAATTTAATGTAAAAAGTTTTCTCTTTTTTCTTTTTTGTACAGAATAAAAAGCTAATACTTAAATCATACAAGAGTATTTAATTTTCGGGGACTTTTTGTTGACATTATGTGTTTTATTTAGACTTATACCTTTACTTGTAATAACTGGAACTACTTTTACTTAATAAAGAAGAAACTGATTGTGGAATATTTCTAGACACAAAACATTTTATTTAGATTTGAAGGTGTCTTTTCTTTATTTGTATTTGGTAACATGATAAATCGTACAATGGTAGAGAGTAAATATATAGCAATGGTATATTCTCTATTCAGACATGGAGTGACAGAACTATTTTTATGGATTTTAAAAGGTAGTTTTGAAAATCCCGAAGAAATGGCAGAAATTATCCATTTTATTGGTCAAAGTCGGGGCCAACAAATGGCGTTGATTGCAAATACAATTTCATTCCGCCACATAGATTTTAAGGAAATACAAAACACTTGACAATATATGTGTTAAAAGTACAGCACATATAAAGTTGATTTATTTACCACAAGCATACTCGCTTATGCACTTCCTGGTAAATCAAAATCATAAATAATATGTATATCCTAATAAACTCAAATCATATTTGATGTCGCCGTGAAACCCGAAGATTCAGACGTCGAAAAAGGCAGAAGGCTCTCCGTCCTCCTGTTCGTGTTTCCCAAGCGCCTGGGTCGAATCGTACTGCATTCGATGTTTGTCGTTTGCTAGGTCAGTTCATAGTCTTCCAAGGGCGATAGAGTTTGTTTTTCTGTAACATCATGAACATTTTCTTGTAGAATTTTTTGCTGTAATGGTTCGTGGTTGATTCCTTGCTGTTTACTCAAGTCAGTTTCACGTGTTGCATCCTGGCAGACAATGTGAGTTATCAGAGCTGGTGTTCAGTGATAAAGGGTTATGATATACTCTTTGGACTGGGCTCTCTCGATTTGCGAGGCCCGTCTTGCGGTTATCTTTGCTCCTGCTACTACTACTACTACTACTGCTGCTGCTTCTACTACTGCTACTACTACTGCTGCTGCTGCTACTACTACTGCTGCTGCTGCTACTACTACTGCTACTACTACTGCTGCTGCTACTACTTCTACTACTACTGCTACTACAACTACTAGTTCTACTACTACTACTACTGTTACTGTTACTGCTACTACTGCTACTTCTACTACTACTACTACTACTACAACAGATTCTACTACTTTTACAACTGCCACTACTACTACTACTACTATTTCTTCTACTACTACTATTTCTATAACTACTTCTACTATTATTACTACTATAGTACTATTATACTCGTACTACAACTACTATACAAGACCACTACTACTACTATTCTATTACTACTATACTACTACTACTTATATATTACTACTATACTACTACTACTTATATATTACTACTATACTACTACTACTATTTCTACTACCAACACTACTGCAACCAGGTTCACTGACTGATGCCCTTCTCCCTCAGGCGTGGTGGTAGCCCCATTACGTCTCTCGTGGGCGGTACACTTCCATTTTTTTGAGAGAGCTGGGGTGAACATATCCATTATGACATCCTTAAGCGGTTGAAACAACTGAGCCGCGTTTAAGACTGTTATCATCAGGATTTGCAGCGATATTTGAGTACATGGGTGCATGTTACTTAGGCAACGTTGGGTTCTGTTAGCACTAAAACTTTAGGGGTATAAATTATTCTATCCATCCCACTGTCTTTTTTTTTTTCGTTTTGCATACTTTGCTTTGAATTATGTGGACCCGGTGACAACACCTTAATATTACAAGGCAGTATTTGCTACTTCGATTTTGCTGCCTACAGCTATTGTAAGGCAGTTTAGTAATATTCTCGGTTGCAAATAAGGCTTATTTGAAAAGTAACCTGTTTGGGGATCTTGTTAAGGTACTAAGTCTGACCGAATTTCCAGTCTTTTATTTTTACCTCGTCTATTAGATTATCAGTATATGTTATGTATTTAACGTTAGTGTCACACGTTTTGGAAAGTGATACTCGCAGGAGTAGTTGTTGTCATAAACTACTGGATCACCTTGTGTTTTCCCTTCAACTGATATGATCTTGGACTCTCCATTTCCGCCATACGTAGTGGAAATGTATGATCGCTTTTCAGGCATTAATGATAAATACTGACATCCGAACTCCTTGTGCCCTGAACAAATTTTT
>NC_091583.1:9658736-9661236 GCF_042767895.1 Penaeus vannamei | reverse complement strand
CGATAACAAATTTTATAGCTGAGGTCCTTGTACTGTTCTAGCATTGTCAACAGTGAAGCAGGGCAAACGGGTGACGTTAAATAGTATGCGGAAAATAATTTCTGAAATCAAGTTGCTTTTCATCACCGAGAGATGGAAATGTTTCAGACACAATCGACTCACAACTAATCGACAGCTTCTTGCTCGTTGTATTGTCCATGAGTCCAGAACAACTTTGCTTGCATCAATAAATAAGTTCATAAACACGATCGTCAGGAGAAACGGGCAGCCAGGTCAGCTCAGGGTCTGGAGCCTGTCTCGGATTGGCTCAGACACTACGGGTTTTGTAGCACCACTGTGGACACGTGCGCAGCGTGAAGCAAATTCTTCTTGGAACTTCGGTCCCCTTCGTCCCCTTCAGATATCCTTATGATATGTAATGGGCGATAAATAGCAAAGATATGTGAAGCGGTTCCTGACTTGCTCTTACAGACTACCGACGTTGAGGCGCACTTGCGCGTTTCTGTCTCTCCTGCCGTCACACTTTGGTTGTGTTCATTTGGTGAGTCTCGGAATACCCTTAATACTTCCTGCGGTCGCGGTCGCGCCAGTCGCGGTCGTGGCGTTCATGACGGTCATGGCGGTCGTGGCGGTCAGTGCGGTCGTGGTGGTCATGGTCGTGGCGGTCGGCGCGGTCGTGGTGGTCCCCGTCTCGCCCTCCCTTGTGGCGGTGGCCGTGGTGGTGGTGGTGGTGGCGGCGCTTCTCGGGGCGGGTGTACATGGCGGCCACGTCGTTGACGGTCATTTCGGAGCCGTCGCGGAGGCCCTCGTGGCCCAGGGAGCGCGTGGAGCGGAAGTCGGGCTGGTCCAGGGTCTCCGTGCGGGCGAGGCGCGGGTGGCTCGATTTCTCAAGGTCTCCGCTGCCGCTGCCGCCCTCCCTCAGGTTCTCCCACGCCCTCTTGTAATACTTGTTGAGCCCATGGCCGTCGGAGGAGGAGGAGTCGTAGGAGGAGGCGGTGCCGTCGTCGTTGCGTCGAACATACTTCTTTGGCGTGTGCTGAGTCCTGCGTGAACCAGGGCAAGTATCAGCTCAGAGCGTCACTACACAACGCACGTACGGACTCATGACTCTATTACATTTCACGGGACCTGTAAGTCAGAGTTAGTGGGCGTGTTAGTAGCTATCTACAGGCGAAAGGCGACTGATGCGAGCTCCACCAATGGCTTCACCATTTACTACTATTGTTTACGTCGTGCAAAGCATTCTTTGTAAGTATATACACAAAACACTATTATCATTTATGGGAATTTAAAGCTCAAAGCGTGCAGTTTAAGTGCTCTACATTCTGTTGCATCTTTCAGCAGCGATGCCTGCATTCGCGAACGGAAACAGTTCGTCTCGAGTGGCACCGTCACAGTTACACTGAGGATGTCATGTCTGCGACCCTTGGGCGCTGTCGCTCTCCGTCACGACGACGACTAACTACGCACTGTACAGGTCCCGCTCATCTTCGCTACCGTGCCCGTCACCATACTACTGTCATCATAGAAGCTCTCATGTGTGCAGCTATCTCTTTCAGTTCATAATACACTATCATACTGTGCAGTCTGTTATCAATGCTGAATGCCCGAAGTAAGAAGATTCTAAGGTATTTTTACATTGTGTGTTGTGGTTTTGATATCTTTCTGTGAAATATATTCAGTTACAGCAGCTTCTTTGCAAATACAATTACGAGTGTAATTTGATATAGTTATTGAGTATCTGAATCTCCATTCATTCAGAGATGAGCTGCGATTCATAAAGTATTCATCAATTTTGTAATTTAACTTATCCACTTAAATATATCTATTACAGCACAGTGATTATATATATATATATATATATATATATATATATATATATATATATATATATATATATATATACATATACATATACATATACATATACATACATACATACGCATATATATATATATATATATATATATATATATATATATATATATATATATATATATATATATATATTTATATATATGTATATGACTAAGTTACTAGATGCACTAAGCACTTGCAGACAAACAGACTACATATGCAAAATACAATCTACTATAAAAACTACACAAAAACTACTTTAGCTACATTTCTACAGGTTGCCACTACACATAACATATCACTAACGCAGAAAACGGGAATTGTATGTACATTTCGAGTCATGAGTCCATACGTGATAACATATAAAACACAATATATTGATTGCAGTTTTTAGAGGTATTCACACAGGAAAAAATCACCTTAAAATACAGAGCAGAATATTTGGTAATGTTAGTTAATGCAAGCGGTGGTTATCCTCAGCGGGCATCAAGTAGGGCTAAGTAGCTACCTCCAACGACAGGTTTCGGGTTAATAAGTTTATTCATTAGTGTTGTGTCTTTATTAGGTGAGCTTGTGTTCCCAAAAGGATTTTGGAGTTGGCCCCTGGCAGAGTAAGGCTGTGTGTTCTCCATATACATGCTCT
>NC_091583.1:9651236-9653736 GCF_042767895.1 Penaeus vannamei | reverse complement strand
AGAAGCCGGACTCGAGACAGGTCCTCTGCGCCGGCCCGATGAGGACGTGGCCGGGGTCGCAGCGGTACTCCACCTCCGAGTCCACGTTGTAGTTGGCGGCGACCATGGTAGAGTTGGGCGGCTGCTCGGGCTTTCCACACGTCATGGGGCCTGGTGGGCGAGGGTTGGGGGAGGCGTTATTTTGAGGATATTTTTGAGGTGTTTTGGATATATGTATACATTTTCTTAATTTTCCCTTTTTTTTTTTTCTTTCTTTTTTATAGATTTTCTCATGATTTGAAGAGTGCTGAGTGTATTTCTCATTGAAAAAAGAAGATTAATTTTGTGATGTGAGAACTGCCTGTCATTCTAGAAGTTTAAGAGACAACAAGAAGCTTCTCTTACGGTGCTGGCAGATGAAGTTGATGTCGTAGTTGCAGTTGGTGTCCGACCACAGCCAGCCTTTGGTGCCGTCGAAGCGGGCGCAGTTCTCGTTGCCGCCGGGAAGGTTCCAGAAGGACACGGTTACGTCACGACCGTTGATCCATTTCCAGTTATTGACGTCATCGGGGTCACGAACGGCGCCCATCCAGTACTGGCCGTTTTGTTCTCCCCTGAGCGAAAGAAAAAGCTGGGTCAGTTTTCTGTTTTACCTATCTTGTTCAAAACGTACAAGTTCATAGCGAACACAAGTATTTTGATTTTCATTTGTACAATAAAATTGTATTTTTGAACAAATTAATATTCCATTCAAAATCTCTGATCAACAGTTTTCCCCTAAGCCACTAAGCATATTCAAAATATTCCAATGGAGTCACTATTCGACAGTTATTAATCCTGATAATATCTGAAGCTGCAACAGCCTGCAGCGACGCCTGCAATCCCCACAGGAGGCAATCCCTCACCTGTGCCTGCGCCAGAGTTCCCAGCTGAGGAATCCTTGCAGGGCGGGGTTGGTCTCGTCCACCAGAGACCCTCCGCGGCTTCGGCAGAACTCGAGGGCGTCGTCGAAGTTCTTGGGCTGCTGGTTGTAGAAGATGTAGCACTTGCCGTTGTAGGTGGCGGTGCTGCCCGGGGGCTGGTCGCGGAAGGAGGGGCACCGCTCGATGGGAAGCGCCTGTCGGGGGAGGGTCGAGTCAGACTTTGGTAATTGGATTTTCCTTATATGTATATTTTTTATATATATATACTGCAGTCGGAAAATTAAAAGGAGAAAAATAATTTAGATATAAAAAAGGAATAGTAAAGACTGCAGTATTTATATGATTAACAAATGGAATACAGAAGGACACCCAAACGCAATACCTGATCTGTGTAGACGAATGCCTCGCAGATTGACAGCTGGACACCTGGAGGTCCCTCGAAGTGCACGCTGACGAAGGCGCCTGGCATGGGGGGATTACAGGGCAGGAAGAGCGGGCGGCCTTCCTCCAGCAGGCCGACGAATCTGTTGCACACGGGGTTGACTCCCAAATCCGGCCGATTGTTGCCTACGCGAACCACAATCGTCGCTGGCTGGTTCCCTGTTCGGCGCAACAGATTCAAAGGTTTAAGCTTGTGAGGAACAGTTGTAGTGTGTGGATTGATTGTAATAATAAAACTTTGTATCATATCCTAGCTTACATATTATCAGTGAATGAATCCCATTAACATGTTTTATGTACAAATACATATGTACCAAACCTACATCCCTCTCCCACAAGAACAGCAGGAAAAGACGTACCACAGCACGACTGTCCGAAGTCGAGTCTGACGAGCTGAACCATGTAGGGCTCCAGCAGGTTGACGTACCACCAGGGGTTCCGCTCCGTGTTGGTGAGGGTGCAGGTGTCCGTGGAGAACGCCGTGGCCGACGAGCCGTCCACGGCCTTCTGCGGGATGCCTCCCTCGGCCACGGACGACTGCATGGGCGCCTTCCCTGCGGCCACATTGAGCACTGCGGGAGAAAAGGGGAAAGTTAGCGAATGGAGACTTTGTTCGTCATTAGTAATGCTTTGTTTGGTAAATGGCTGCAACTAGACGTGATTTTATTTCCTGTTTTCTAAACGAAAGAAAATTAATTAGAAAATTGCGACCAAACACAAGTCACACATCGGCACGAGTAACGGAAGAGAAACCGTCGTATGAATAAAATTACGGCGCGGGCTGGGCATACCGGGAAAGAGCCCTGGGTTGTTTACGAACGGCAGAAAGGCGCTGTCACGGCGCCTCCCTCACCTGTTACTCCTTCCCGGTTAGAGGTAACTAATCACCTGGACACGACAGGTATAATTGATTAATGACTTCAGGAGGTGGGCGGGAGAGGGAAAAGGGGGGAGGCACCTGCTTCCTGCGAAAAGGTGCTTTTTCTATGTAATTAGGTCCCGGAAGGCGGAAGCAGAAAATGCAGGACTACAAAGTTATGCAGAGTCTATGAGAATTTTTCGTTTGCTTCGGGAAAAAGCGGCGTATGAAAAGCAAAAAAAAAAATGGCAAAAGAAAAGAAAAAGAGGACGCCTCTTTATGAACGAGAATCAAGGCT